>NC_088227.1:19327993-19627993 GCF_036934945.1 Oncorhynchus masou masou
TCTCCACACCTTCAGAGTCTTGACTATAGCTAACTCCCGGTCTCCCACGTTATAGTTTTGCTCCACTGGGCCGAACTTCTTTGAAAAAAAAGTACAAGGGCAGAGCTTTGGTGGCTCGCCTGAGCGCTGGGACAGCACGTCCCCGACCCCCGCCTCGGACACATCCACCTCCACTATGAACGCTAAAGAGGGGTCCGGATGAGCCAACTCTGGCGCATTGGTGAACAGCCCCTTCAGATGACTAAAAGCTCTGCCCGCCTCTGCTGACAAGCGCAAGCACGCCGGTCCTCCCTTCAGCAGTGAGGCAATGGCAGCAGCCACCTGACCAAAACCCCGGATAAACCTCCGGTAGTAATTGGCAAACCCTAAAAACCGCTGCATCTCTTTTACCACGGTCGGAGTCGGCCAATTACGCACGGCTGTAACGTGGTCACACTCCATCACCATCACAACGGCTTGTTTGGAGAACACCCATTTCTCAGCCTTGACATACAGGTCATGCTCCAGCAGTCGCCCAAGTACCTTACGCACCAGAGACACGTGCGCGGCGCGTGTGGCATAATAGATCAAGATGTCATCGATGTACACTACCACTCCCTGCCCGTGCAGTTCTCAGAGAATGTTGTCTATGAAAGATTGGAAGACGGCTGGAGCATTCTTCAATCTATATGGCATGACGAGGTACTCATGCGCTTTTCCACTCATCTCCTCCCTGGATACGCACCAGGTTATACGCACTCCTCAGGTCCAGTTTTGTGAAGAAACGCGCCCCGTGAAATGATTCCAACGCCGTAGCGATGAGAGGTAGTGGGTAACTAAACCCCACTGTGATTGAATTTAGACCTCTATAATCAATGCACGGACGCAGACCTCCCTCCTTCATCACAAAAAAAGAAGCTAGAGGAGACGGGTGACGTGGAGGGCCGAATGTACCCCTGCCCCAGAGATTCAGTGACATATGTCTCCATAGCCACTGTCTCATCCTGGGACAATGGGTACACGTGACTCCTAGGAAGTGCAGCATTCTCCAGGAGGTTTATCGCGCAATCCCCTCGACGATGGGGTGGTAATTGGGTCACCTTCTTCATACATAAGGCGATAGCCAAATCAGCATATTCAGAGGGTATGCGCACGGTGGAGACCTGGTCTGGACACTCCACCATAGTCCCACCTACGGAAACTCCTATACACCTGCCTGAACACTCCTCTGTCCACCCTCGAAGAGCCCCCTGTCTCCATGAAATCACCGGGTTGTGATGAGCTAGCCATGGAATTCCCAGCACCACTGGAAACGCAGGTGAATCAATAAGGAATAGACTAATCCGTTCCTTATGACCCCCCTGCGTTACCATGTCCAGTGGCACCGTGGCCTCCCTGACCAGCACTGACCCTAATGGTCGGCTATCTAAGGAGTGCACGGGGAAAGGTTGGTCTAACGACACTAAGGGAATCCCTAGCCTTAGTGCGAGCCCATGATCCATAAAGTTCCCAGCTGCGCCTGAATCGACTAGCGCCTTATGCTGTAGAGAGGGAGAAAACCCGGGGAAAGAGGTTAGCACAAACATATAGCCGACAGGAAGCTCTGGGTGAGTCTGGTGCAGACTCACCTGGGGTGAACGAGTAGTGCTCCGCCTGCCCTCCCGACTCCCAGACGAGCTCCTCCAGCACCGGTCGGCTGTGTGTCCTCGCCGACCACAACTGGTGCAGGAGGAAACTCCTCCTCCGGTCCCCCTCGATGCAGCCCCCCCTAACTCCATGGGGATGGGAGCAGGAGGGCCTGGGGGTGGAATCAACAAGGCCCATTCCGGACGCCTGCGGGCAGCCAGCAGGTTGTCCAGACGAATGGACATGTCCATCAGTTCATCCAATGAGAGAGTAGTGTCCCGACACACTAGCTCCCTGCGGACGTCCTCCCTGAGGCTACAACGGAAGTGATCCATCAAGGCCCTGTCGTTCCACCCTGCTCCTGCGGCCAAGGTCCGGAACTCCAGGGCAAAGTCCTGCATGCTCCTTGTCTCCTGTCGCAGGTGGAACAGCCGTTCACCCGCCGCTCGGCCCTCCGGTGGGTGATCGAACACAGCCCGGAATCGGCGGGTGAACTCGGGGTAGTGATCTCTCGCCGAGTCGTGTCGGTCCATCGCCGGGTCGGTCCATCCTCTCCATCATTTGATCCATGGCGGACCCAATCCGGTGAAGAACGGTGGTGTGATGGAGGACCCTCTCCTCCATCGATGGGAGAGGAGGTGTGGCTGCTCCTGCTGATTCCATATTAACAGGTGCGGGATTCTGTCATGGCTGGCTAGGTGTGTAGAGAGGAATCAGGCGCAGAGAGCAGAGAGGTCCAGGGGAAAAGTGCACTTTAATACGGCACCAAAATGAAATGCCCGACACGCAGGGCGCAAACACTGACCAACCCAAAACAAGGTCCAGAGCACTAACAACACCAACGATACAACGTGAACATCAAAATAATAACGCACAACAAAGGGCCGGGTTCCATACGCTAAATAGGGAAGAACATCAGGCATACAAAAAATAGGAACAGGTGTAACAAATGAGACAAAACTAACCGAAAAGAAAAAGGGATTGGTGGCAGCTAGTAGGCCGGTGACTACGACCACCAAGCACCACCTGAACAGGCGGGGGAGCCAACTTCGGTGGGAGTCGTGACAAGTCCCCCAGTTTAGGGAACCAAAAGAATTGGGAAAAATGTACTTGTGTATGTGTATTAAAGTTGGAAAAAGTTAAGTATTTGGTCCCATATTCATAGCACACAATGACTACAGATGCACAAGTATCATACCCCCTCCCAAAACTGCTAACCTCCCCTGTTATTGTAATGGTGAGAGGTTAGCATGTCTTGGGGGTATGATATGGAATGCTAACCTCCCCTGTTATTGTAATGGTGAGAGGTTAGCATGTCTTGGGGGTATGATATAAAATGCTAACCTCCCCTGTTATTGTAATGGTGAGAGGTTAGCATGTCTTGGGGGTATGATATAAAATGCTAACCTCCCCTGTTATTGTAATGGTGAGAGGTTAGCATGTCTTGGGGGTATGATATAAAATGCTAACCTCCCCTGTTATTATAATGGTGAGAGGTTAGCATGTCTTGGGGGTATGATATAAAATGTTAACCTCCCCTGTTATTGTAATGGTGAGAGGTTAGCATGTCTTGGGGGTATGATATAAAATGTTAACCTCCCCTGTTATTGTAATGGTGAGAGGTTAGCATGTCTTGGGGGTATGATATAAAATGCTAACCTCCCCTGTTATTATAATGGTGAGAGGTTAGCATGTCTTGGGGGTATGATGTTTGTGCATCTGTAACTTTCTCACTCATCATTATTCACGATTCATTCACGATTATCTATAATCATTGCCGCATCCACATGAATGTAGAAGTGTTTAGAAACATATTCTATTCTTATTTACAATAAAAGTAACCCCAAAATTATACAATACATTATTTACCATTCACAACATAATCTGAAACACAACTAAAACAAACAGCAAATGCATCCTACAAGTTTGTAGAGTCACAAGCTTTATGTAGTCATTGCATGCTATGAATATGTGACCAAATACTTAATTTTCTACTACTTTAATACACATATAAGATCATTTGTCCCAATACTTTTGTTCCTCTAAAATGTGGGGACTATGTGCAAAAAGTGCTGTAATTTATGTACAGTTCACCCGATATGAGTGAAAATACACTCAAATTAAAGCTGACAGTCTGCACTTTAAACTCATCGTCATTGTATAATTTCAAATTCGAAGTGCTGGAGTACAGAGGCAAAACAAATTATCACTCTCCCAACTCTTTTGGAGCTCACTGTATTAATGTATTGTAGATATCTTTTTAAGGATTACTATGTTTTTCATGAATATAATGTGATGTAAATATTTGAAGCTACTGTGCTCTTGAGAGATGAGGAACTACTGATTTTGTGACCCAAAATTATCAACCATTTCCTGGTTGCTAAAATTCGAATAGTTTGCCTAATTTCAGTTTGTGATAAAACAAGCAATGGATCGTGTAGAGAATCATTGTACCATCTAAACCGCTGTGAATATATATTTTCATTACACCAAAAATATAGTATTTTAGTATTTTCTTTCAGCTGTTTGAAGCAAAACTGTACAAAACTGAAAGTAAAAGACTCAAAAACAAAACTTAAGAACGGGAAGCATAGAAATAGAGCACATTGAACAGATCTACCACTTCTTAGACTTGCTTTCAATGAGAATGACAAATCTATAACTCAGATTTCTATGTGAATTGGGTCAGGTCGCCCAAAAAGTTACATATTGCAGCTTTAAAGACATGCTTTGGT
Organism: Oncorhynchus masou masou; assembly: GCF_036934945.1. NCBI lineage: Eukaryota > Metazoa > Chordata > Actinopteri > Salmoniformes > Salmonidae > Oncorhynchus > Oncorhynchus masou. The sequence continues at coordinate 19,332,334 of NC_088227.1, forward strand.
ACTTTGGCGACTTGTAAGCATTTTTTGTAAACCTTACGCTTTGGACGGGATGTGTCAATGTGTATTTCATACATGCACAATCTATGAGCAGAATTACCGTTTTACCTCAATTAGTGTCACGGATCCCGCCGGAACATTAATTGCGCACACCTGGCCCCTATTCCCACTGATTGTATTTGTATATATATATATGTGCCTTTTGTTCACCATGGTGCTGTCGATTATTGTTATTATGTCCGTTGGTTGTGTGAGTACTTGTGCTGTGTGGTTTGGCTTTCGTGCCATTGTGGATTGCGCAGATGATTACAGGTCTCGTCCCGTGTGTTAATCTTTGTGCGTTTGTGCTATTTATTCGAGGTACTCCTCGCTCTTTTGTTTGGGTTTCAACCCTGTGTTTTGTGTACGTGTTTGTTTGGTTTTTGTCCCCGTGTCTTTACACCGCTCGCCCTAATTTTGGGTGTAATAATAAACCTTATTACGCATTCCTGCTTCTGTCTCCCGATCCTTCATGCCAAAGTGACAGAATAATGTACCATAAAAGGAGACAGCAGGAATAGCCCCTCTGACGACCCTGCGACTGGTCCGTCCGGCACTTACGGGACTTCGGCAGCTGCAACTGGTTCTTCTGACTTCGCCACAACTGGCCCGTCTGACGCCGCCACAACCGGTCCGTCCGACGCCGTCGCAACTTTGGCAGCCGCAACTGGCACATCACGATGACGGCGCAACTTCGGCAGCTGCATCTGGTCCTGATTGACCCACACTGCATTCCTGTGATCGTCCTCGAGGCCGGTGTCATCGCGCTGCTGGTGCAGATCCCTCTGGAACTTTCATTATGCACACCTGCCCCCTATTCCCACTGATTAGTACCTGCATAAGTGTGGCCTTTGGTTTCCATTGGGCTGTCCATTATTGTTACAATGTCCGTTGGTGCGTGTGAGTACCTATGCTGTGTGTTCTGGCTTTCGTGCCTTTGTGGATTGCGCAGATTACGGGTCTCGTCCTGTGTGTTAATCATTGTGCGCTAGTGTTATTTATTCGAGGTACTCCTCGCTCTTTTGTTTTCGGTTTCTACCCTGTGTTTTGTTATGTGTTTGTTTGCTCTTCGTCCCCGTGCCTTTGCACGGCACACCGTAATGTGGGCTTAATTTTAAAAAAATATTACGCATTCCTGTGTCTGTCTCCCGACTCATTCATACCTACGTGACAATTATCCACAAAATCCTTAGTTTGAAAGCAACTGTTTTGCCCCACGTGGGCCAGCTTTAGGCCCTTGCCATTTGAGGAACAGCTAGCTAGATGCACACACAGTAGAGCAAGAGGGAGAGCAATGGCGTGGTGCACATATCCATAATTTTCGAGAACTACTTTTGGCACCTGTGCGCTACTTTCAGAATTACTAAAGTATCGGTGAATCCCTTTAAAATGTGCAGAAAATGCTTTTCTGTGACTACTCCTGGAGCAGCTATACTTTAAAAAAAGCACAAACTATTATGTACTCTGTGTGTGGCTGATCTGTCTGGAAGTACACATGATGTGATCTACATGTGTCTTCTCCTCCCCTGTTCTAGGTTATCCAGGCAGTGTTCTTTGGCGTGTGTGTGCTGACAGACCTGTCCAGCCTGCTGACCAAGGGAAGTGAGAGCCAGGAGCAGGAGAGGCAGCTTAGGAAGCTCATTGGCCTGAGGGACTGGATGATGGCCGTGCTGGCCTTCCCTGTTGGAGTGGTAAGTAGTAGTCACAACACAACGTGAGGCCTAGGGCATTGGAGTCTGCTCTCAGATCTGTTTGTGGTATATCGCCAACTCAATGACGATTGGTGTATAGCACACACAGATCTGGGACTAGGTTATAGCACAAAATCTGAAAGTTAGTTCAAGGAGAAATGAGCAAAAAACACTCTCTGAATGTTCTACATTGTAAATAAATTATGTTTCTTACACTGACTGTCTAGATGCTTGAAACCACAGATCCACAACAAACAGATGCTTCCATTCTCATTGCCTTTTCAAGCATTATTCATGGGTAAAATTAAGATTTAAAAAAATTAAGATATTTGAACAAACAAATGCACCCGAATTAGCTACGTAACGATTCACCCGATTCAATTGTTTAAGATGCATGTCACCAATTCTAACCTTACTAATCACCAGTTCAGTTTTTTTTGCTTCATATTACATTCTTTCTAAAAAAATATCTAATCTTTTGTGACAAATGATGCTTCTTCTGTTTCAGTGTCGAAATGCATGTAACTGTGTTGATCTACAAGTAATTTTACATGCCTAACAACACCAGACAATATCAGGAGCCTAGTCAAATTTCGCACTGTGCCCAGCTTCACGGGCTGACCAATGCGAGGTAGGCGGCCTGTTCCTGATCTTGCCCATCTGCGTGGCACCTTCAGCATACAAATGCTAAAATGGCTTGTGTGGTATTAGGCTTTATTAGTTGTGTAACAACCTAAGTCATTTGCTAGGTTATTGTTATCTATGAGCCATTGAAAATGGTGTTTTACCAGAATTAAAGTAAACTACCAAAGACAACTTTCATCTGGCAATAGCCTACCTGCTGAACAGGGCTTACAATAGCTGTTATTTTGATTGTCCAGGTTCAGCAATAGTTTTGATAGTTTTGCTTTAAACAATAGTTGTATATGTTCATTTTTAAATATATACGGTAGAGTGAATCGTTTCATAACAAGCAATCACTTTTGCGAGGTGAACTGTATGGCCGAATTGAAAGAAGAGAACATCTCTGTAAATACTTCTAAACGGTCAAAACCATTGAGATGGGGGTGAAATCCAAAGTTGTGCCTGACTATGTCATAGCTCATTTGTAAACAATAATTATTGATATATTACCAGTGGTGTAGTGCTATTTTTTTAGGTGAGGAAGAGCATTTTTCCTCAAAGATTGTACCGACAGATGTAGCCAATTTAATAGCCTATCATTATAGAAAATGCATATGCTCCTTCGATAGCTAGGTCTGCATGTGCCCACACATATTGTCTCAAGAAAATGTTCTATTTGTAATACCCTCAAACACCAAGTTAGGCATAGGCTACCTAATTTCAAAATAGGCCATCATCACTGTCCATCGTAAATTATAATTCTTCACATTTTACAAGTTTTACATTTTACTTCCAAACTGCATCTCCATGTTAATAATTTGATTGATCTCAATCAGCTTCATGCATTTAGATCTTCTTGAATTACTGTTTCATGAGCGAATTAGAGCAGATGATGTTAACAAACTATTAGCCTTTCTTGTATTTTGTTTCAATCAAACCATATGTCCTGTCTAGTGGCACAGTTTTGGCACATTATATTTTTTTGTCTGACTATTCAGCTTCAGCTCACCATCCTGAAATCTCATTAGAAATTAAGAGGTGTTTTTGGTGGAACAGTAAACGTTGAAGGCCTATGCTATGGTATTATATATGGTTATGTTATGTAAAATGTGAATTCATCATTATGTGATCTTGCGAGACATTGATTCAGCTTTGATCTGACTTTACTAAACGAGCACCATTGTGAGAAGTGATGATCTTATGTTATAATAATAATAAAATATTACTATTATTATTATTAAGAGATGAGAAGGACTATTAGGCGTAGGCAACAGATCGTGATGAGTGTTATATTAAGCGATTGGAGCGCCCTTCGGGGTGCTGAAAGGACAGCGCCAGGATTGCGTAATGATGTTAAAGAAGTTGAACCAACTTGTGGTGCTGAAGGATAGCGCTGCCATTTGGTTCAGGAACAACAATAATTTGCAGTAGGCCTATAGCCTAATAGGCCTGTGACTATATGGTATAGCTATTTGTAGGCTATAGCCTAATGTAAATACAAATACATATAGTGTAACGGTTCTCGTCTGTCGAAGGAGAAGCGGACCAAAATGCAGCGTGGTGGTTATTCATGTTCTTTAATAAAATGAACTAGACATGAAATAACGAACAAAAACAAAGAACGAACGCGAAAACCTATACAGCCTATCTGGTGAACACAAACACAGAGACAGGAACAATCACCCACGAAATACTCAGAGAATATGGCTGCCTAAATATGGTTCCCAATTAGAGACAACGATAAACACCTGCCTCTGATTGAGAACCACTCTAGACAGCCATAGACTATGCTAGATACCCCCACTAAACCACACACCCAATACCTAACAAAACCCCAAGACAAAACACACCACAATAAACCCATATCACACCCTGGCCTGACCAAATAAATAAAGACAAACACAATATATTTCGACCAGGGCGTGACATATAGCTTAATATCATTACACTGTTTGCGATTAGAGCTTTATTGTGTGTTGGCATTTTCATTGTATTGTGTACCTTACACACAGCATCATAAATAAACTTTGATTTGATTAGCTTAAACCCATGGTTACAATATACCCTATTACAGAATAAAACAGAGGTGAACTATCACTTCATAGAATTTATTTGCATAGATTAAACATGCTATCAAATAAATTGACCAAGTAGTGAACATGAACCATTACTACGTAGACAGGAAATTCATTATGAAACAGCCATAAAATCAAAATGTTGGTGTGGCGTATTCATGCATCTCAATAAACTAGAAGCTTAATGCATTGTTACCTCCAACTTGGACCAATTTACAATTCACATTCCTGACTGACATACTAAGCTAGAACAGGCCCTGCATCTCAGCCAATAGTCAATATAGGTTAAAGATCCAAAGCAGGGCTACAGCAACTTCCAGACAGGGTCCGGCTTTACAGTGGCCACTCTGGTTTGGGTGTCCTCGGCAGAATGGTACCACTGTAACCAAGTGGTCGCATATTGTTCCGGGTTCCACTGTGCAAGAGGGGTCCGCTTTTGTGAACATCAAGGCAGACACACAGTGAATTTTTTAAATTTTTTCAACTTTCTGATTGGCCGAAATGGTCAATCCGACGGGCCTCCGCAGTGCACACACACAGCCTATAGTTTTTCCTCATTCTCACCACCACCAGAGAGAAGACAGGGGAGAAACCACCATTCACCTCTAGGCTGCTATACATATTTATTTGGTTTGTCATTCTATCGTTTTTCATAGAGTTTTAGTGGTAATTAAATATAATTTATAATTCATTTTCCAGAAATAGTTTTATCAGCTCCGTGTATTCTCAAATTGAAAAAAGTGAGGGCAGCACTACTCCCCTGTACATTACTAGCTCAAACACTTAATCTGCAAAAATTAATAGTTAATTAGTGGGTGATGGTAATTTCAAAACCAAAGTGGGGAGACAAAAAACAGGCTACATTGCCCCCTCTAATCTGGTAGTGGGGTGGTACAGTAGATGCCTAGTCTCCTGTATGACTCAGCTCAGGTACCTACATAGTACATGCACCATAGACAACTGGTCAAACATATAATTTGGAAATTTTGCACAGAAAATCTTTCCAGGTTTTTCTTTTTAAGAGTTATTGCATTTTTTTTTTGCGAAAGAAGAAGAGTTGACAGAACTTAATTGAAGCATTCATTCTATCTTTATGACATTTATGACATTGTGTTGAGCAAAGGTTTATATCATTTCTAGGACAACATATGACAGAAGAGAAGCTGCATGTATCTAATTACAGTACAAACAAATTGACAAACAAATAGCCATACTAAAATGTCGGAAATTATAAGCAGAAACATATACTATCTACAGTGCATTTGGAAAGTATTCAGACCCTTTCCCTTTTTCCAAATCTTGTTCTGTTACAGCCTTGTAAAAAATAGATTACATTATTATTTTCCCTCATCAATCTACACACAATACTTCACAATGACTAAGCAAAAATAGATTTTTAGAATTATTTGCAAATGTATTAAAAATAAAAAACAGAAATACCATATTTACATAAGTATTCAGACCCTTTGCTATGAGACTCGAAATTGAGCTCAGGTGCATCCCATGTCCATTGATCATCCTTGAGATGTTTCTACAAGTTTATTGGAGTCCACCTGTGGTAATTTCAATTGATTGGACGTAATTTGGAAAGGCACACACCTTTATACATAAAGGTCCCACAGTTGACAGTGCATGTCACAGCAAAAACCAAGCCATGAGGTCGAAGGAGTTATCCGTAGAGCTCCGAGACAGGATTGTGTTAAGGCACAGATCTGGGCCAGGGTACCAAAAAATGTCTGCACCATTGAAGGTCCCCAAGAACATAGTGGTCTCCATCCGTGTTAAATGGAAGAAATTTGAAGACTCTTCCAAGAGCTGGCCGCCCGGCCAAACTGAGCAATCGGGGAGGTAACCAAGAACCTGATGGTCACTCTGACAGAGCTCCAGAGTTCCTCTGTGGAGGTGGGAGAACCTTAAAGAAGGATAACCATCTCTGCAGCACTCCACCAATCAGGCCTTTATGGTAGAGTAGCCACTCCTCAGTGAAAGGCAAATGACAGCCCGCTTTGAGGTTGCCAAAAGGCACCTAAAAGACTCTCAGACCATGAGAAACAAGATTCTCTGGTGTGATGAAACCAAGATTGAACTATTTGTCCTAAATGCCAAGCGTCAGGGACTGGGAGACTAGTCAGAATCGAGGGAAAGATGAACGAAGGAAAGTACAGCTAGATCTTTGATGAAAACCTGCTCCATGGGCTCAGGACCTCAGACTGGGGCAAAGGTTCACCTTCCAACAGCACAACAACCCTAAGCACACAGCCAAGAAAACGCAGGAGGGGTTTTGGGACAAGTCCCTGAATGTCCTTGAGTGGCCCAGCCAGAGCCCGGACTTGAACATCTCTGGAGAGACCTGGAAAAAGCTGTGCAGTGAAAAAAAAGGAGGAAAAAATAATAAAGCTGTAACATAACAAAATTTAGAAAAAGTCAAGTGATCTGAATACTTTCCAAATGCACTGTAAATCAAAAAAATCCTGCACCCCCTGTCAAAAAATCCTTCTGCCGTCTGACTGTAGCCTACACCGCATTTTCTATATTTTCGGATTAGGGTTCGGTCTACATATAGTTGGGCGGTTGCCGATGGGTTATTCCATATCTCGCATTTTCCGTAATTGACACATATGCTTCGCTTTTCAACTAGCTAAAAGCTAGCTAGTTCGAGTCTGACTGTACAGTACTTCTGTTTGTACTACTGCACGGTAAAACAATGCACGAGTTGAAAATATCGAACGCATGCAGTACACAGAACGCACCGCAGCCTAGTGCGGCACCCCCATTCTTCCACGAGAAATTCCATCATTTGGAGAACCTCTCCAAAATCTCACATAAGTGTTCAATTGGGTTGAGATCTGGTGACTGAGAAGGCCATGGCATATGATTTACAATGTTTTCATGCTCACCAAACAATTAATTGACCATTCGTGCCCTGTGGATGGGGGAATTGTCATCCTATGGGGGAATAGTATGGTAGCCAAAATAATGTCCAAAATAATGGCTTGCCCAGCATTTTTATACATGATCCTAAGCATGATGGGATGTTAATTCCTTAATTAACTCAGGAACCACACCTGTGTTGAAGCACCTGATTTCAATATACTTTGTATCCCTCATTTACTCAAATGTTTCCATTATGTTGGCAGTTACCTGTATATGAGAAATAGAACCGAAACTCAACAGCTCCAGACCTAATAACCTATAAACAAGTGTCTGTTTTCCTCCTACCTCGCCAGACAAATGCTAGTCTTTAGTCTATATGTAGGTCAGCCAAATCTAGGGTTGTCTCAGACCTCGCAGGTGAAACAGCAAGGCTGGTGTAAAGGAAAAGTCCCCTAGCTAGTGGACACTGTCAGCATTCTTTCCCTGCTGCATACCGCTGCCTGTGGCCTATCCTGGACTGCACTGTCCTCTGGGAGGGCCTTTGCATAAGCCTAGTAGGGACACCGACACACATTGTCTTGGATGCAGCACGGCCAATTTGCTTTGCAAATGCCAAGTCATCTATCTGGCTGGGTGTCATGCCGTGGCCTTGGAGGCAACGGGCAGCGAGTAGCGGGACCAGAGGGCTGAGCCCTGGGAGAAAAAGGAAACACTGCATGTTTGTCTTACTTTTATATGCCCTTGTGTCCGTGATGGCCATCTGATAATTACTCGGAAAATATTTAAATTGGTTCTTTGCTACTGCCTCTTTTCCTGTTAGCAGGGAGAGGTGATGTTTTAGTTTTATATAGTGAGGTGGTGGTGGTGAGGGGCCAGGATGCCCAGGCAGCAGGTGCTGAGGGGTTCATACAGGGATGTGAATTTATAAAGTACTGGGTAAATATTTGAATTATAGTGGAAAGGTACTGGTTGCTAGTATACAGTTTTTCTTCCAGGCCTCAAGCCAAAAGAGAGGGAAATAAATTAATTTGTACTAACTTTGGCTTAGTAACTGTGTAATAAGGAAGAACATTGCATGTCGTGTCATCATCATGATATCTATTTTTTACCATGACCTACAGTGCCTTCGGAAAGTATTCAGACCTCTTGACTGTTTCCACATTTTGTTACGTTACAGCCTTATTCTAAAATGGATTCAATTGTTTCCCCCCCTCATCAATCTACACACACTACCCCATAACGACAAAGCAAAAAACAGGTTTAGACATTTTTGCTGAAATATAAATAAGAAAAAAATTAAATACAAAATGTACATAAGTATTCAGACCCTTTACTCAGTACTTTGTTGAAGCCTTGAGTCTTCTTGGGTATGACGCTACAAGCTTGGCACACCTGTACTTGAGGATTTTCTTCCATTGTTCTCTGCAGATCTTCTCAAGCTCTGTCAGGTTGGATGTGGAGCGTTGCTGCACAGCTATTTTCAGGTCTCTCCAGAGATGTTCGATAGGGTTCAAGTCCGGGTTCTGGCTGGGCCACTCAAGGACATTAAGAGACTTGTCCCGAAGCCACTCCTGCGTTGCCTTGGCTGTGTGCTTAGGGTTGTTGTCCTGTTGGAAGGTGAACCTTAGCCCCAGTCTGAGGTCCTGAGCGCTCTGAAGCAGATTTTCATCAAGGATCTCTCTGTACTTTGCTCCGTTCATCTTTGATTTCATCAGACCAGAGAATCTTGTTTCTCATGGTCTGAGAGTCTTTAGGTGCCTTTTGGCAAACTCCAAGCGGGTAGTCGTGTGCCTTTAACTAAGGAGTGGCTTCTGTCTGGCCACACTACAATAAAGGCCTGATTGGTGGAGTACTGCAGAGATGGTTGTCCTTCTGGAAGGTTCATCCATCTCCACAAGAGAACTCTAGAGCTCAGATTTACCATCGGGTTCTTGTTCACCTCCCTGACAAAGGCTTTTCTCTCCCGATTGCTCAGTTTGGCCAGGCGGCCAGCTCTAGGAAAAGTCTTGGTGGTTCCAAACTTCTTCTTTAAGAATGATGGAGACCACTGTGTTTTTGGGGACCTACAATGCAGCAGCTGTTTTTTGGTACCCTTTCCCAGATCTGTGCCTCGACACAATGCTGTCTTGAAGCTCTACAGACAATTCCTTTGACCTCATGGTTTGGTGTTTGCTCTGACATGCACTGTCAACTGTGGGACCTTACATAGACAAGCTTGTGCCTCTCCAAATCATGTCCAATCAATTGAATTTACCACAGGTGGACTCCATGCAAGTTGTTGAAACATCTGAAGGATGATGAATGGAAACAGAATGCACCTGAGCTCAATTTCGAGTTTCATAGAAAAGGGTCTGAATACTAATATTAATAAGGTATCTGTTTTTTATTTTAATACATTTGCAAAAATGTCTAAACCTCTATTCACTTTGTAATTATGGGATATTGTGTGTAGATTGATGAGGAACATTTGTAATTGATTTTAGAATAAGGCTGTAACGTGACAAAATGTGGAGAAAGTCAAGGGGTTTGAATACTTTCCGAAGGCATTGTATACTGAAATAGGGACATGCATGTTATATACATGACAGGCCCTGCTTACCAGAGATCATGTGGTGTGTGCTGTGACCTGTGTTCTTCTGCGTAGGTAGGCTGTAAGACATGAGTCATCAGAGCAGCAGAGCGGAGAGAGCGAGACGACGCGCTGCTCCTTAGATATCCTCCTAGAAACTAGGGACCAGTTGCTACACTCTTAGAAAAAACACGTACCTCTGTGTAAAGGGTTATACCTGGAACCAAAAAGGGTTCTTCATAGGGTTCACCTATGGGGACAGCTGAAGAGCCCTTTTATCGTCACCGTCACAGAGCAGTGCAGTGTATGATGAGCCACTTGGCACCAGTCCCTGTCTGAGAGTTAGCCACACAGTTCAGTTTACACACCACACAATGGATGTCATGTGCACCGCAGCTAATGCCGGGAAATGAGCTCTCATTAGCGTTGATGCTGGATAATGGTAATATGTGTGTATCTGTAGTCTGCATGCTGCTCTGGTTTGTGTGTGTGTGTGTGTGTATTCTCCCTGCATTGGCCAGGTGTGAATGTATCCCTGGCAGGGTCGAGCGCACCCCTCCATTCTTCCCACCTCTCCACATGATGATGAAAGAGGAGTGTGTGCCATCAGGGCACAATAGCGGGGACGTTTCACATGCATCCATCTGAGGCGCAGATGGCAGACCAGGTAATTCCATCCCCCTCGGCTGGGCTGTGGATGGTTTGGCTCCTGGACAGGCCTAGAGGCCCCTTACGGGGCCAGGTGTGGTTTCCCTACGGACCCGACGACATGGAGCCCATGCAGCTAAAAAGGCTGAGGGTGTGGAAATGTGAAATGTCTAAATAAACTACCTGTGTCAGACTGAATCCATTTACTCACACTCTGCACCTCGGAGAGGAAATAAGAAATTCTGTTTCTCACTTTCGAGGGTCTGTAATAAGCTGCTCCCTCAGAGTCAATGCTCTCCATTCAGCAGGCCTGCCTGCTTGCTGTGGCCTTGTAGTGCAGCCTGTTTATTTGGCCACAGTGGCAAGAGACTTACGGGAAATCGTAGATCCAGCTAAATAATGTGAGTACAAAGCAAAACAGGATTCTGTCAAATCCCTAATCGAGGTCGATTAATGCAAATAGGTTGGGTAGTTTGGTAGGGTCGGGAGCAGTTACAACTGTCTGGATCAGAAGGATTACAGGCAGCACTGGAATTCTTTCATCGAGGAAGCTGCTCCACTCCACAGAGCTGGAACTTCAAATGCCCCTTTTCAAAGCCTGTACACTCGACAGTAACATGCTTGTTTTTGCTGTGCATTTGATCTCCTCACAAGCTTACTGCTGTCCTTCTTACAGGAGGCATACAGGGCTGGTGGAGAAGCGTCGGGATAAGAGACAAGGAGCGGCGAAGAAGTCACCTCTTAGGGATTAATTATGGTATGCTGATATTAAAACATTAGCCCCAGAACTGTCGCTTCGCTTCGCTTCGCCTCACCCGGCATGGCAGGCTTTATTGCTAGCTCGCCTCGGTGTTAGTCGGAGAGTGCCAGGCAACCTGGATGAAGGAGATAGCTAGTGCTCAGGTCAGAGGCTGACATCTTTATGCTCCAGCACTGGTCCTTAGAGGGGCAGACTGTGGGGGCAACAGGGTCAAGCTCAACCCAGGCCAGGCCAAGCAGGAAACCTCAGGGAGAGACAAGAGAAGAGCCAGGCCACAGAACCAGTGGATTTCCTGGGTATATGATGACCTGAGGTGAATGGCGTGTCCAGAGGGCATAAAACAAGGGCGGAAAATGGTCTGGAAAACCCCAATAGACCATTACATTGCCTGTCAAATTATGAACATACTGTATTTGACTGAAAATATAATGTACTTAGATTTGTATTTGTATTACACTCATAGCTATTATGCATATCTCTTTTGTGGATAGCTTGACCTATATTATCTTGGGATAACATGGGCAGCATGTAAACATTCATGGTTATTTGACCCCCTGGACCAAAAGCTTCTCTGGCTCTCTGTGATATACATCCAAGTGGGCATACGACCTGATAAAGACGTATTTTTCTGGTTGAAATCTGGTCGGGACGTCTATAACTCGATCACAACCAGATTAAGACCTCTTTTCCATGATGTCTTTTTGACGTCATGAAAAATAAATCTTATTTTGGTTGAAATATGTTTTTTCATTCAAATCTGATTGAACAACTGATCAGTTATCTTAATGCTACTCAATTAATAGACACCAATATATATAAATATGCACAGTGCATTCGGAAAGTATTCAGACCCCAGACCCTTTCAGCATTTTGTTACGTTACAGCCTTATTCTAAAATGGATTACATTGTTTCCCCTCATCAATCTACACATAATGGAAAAGCTAAAACTTTTTACAAATTTTAGCAAAATGTATACCCCCCCCAGAAATATCACATTTACATAAATATTCAGACCCTTTACTCAGTACTCTGTTGAAATACCTTTGGCCGCGATTACAACCTCAAGTCTTCTTGGGTATGATGCTTGGCACACCTGTATTTGGAGAGTTTCTCCCATTCTTCTCTGCAGATCCTCTCAAGCTCTGATCCTCTCAAGCTCTGTCAGGTTGGATGGGTAGCATTGCTGCACAGCCATTTCTCTCCAGATCCATTTCTCTCCAGGTCTCTCCAGATGTTCGACAGGGTTCAAGTCCGGGCTCTGGCTGGGCCACTCAAGGACATTAAGAGACTTGTCTCAAAGCCACTCCTGCATTGCCTTGGGTGTGAGCAAGGGGTTGCTGTCCTGTTGGAAGGTGAACCTTAGCCACAGTCTGAGGACCTGAGTGCTCTGGAGCAGGTTTTCATCAAGGATCTCTCTGTACTTTGCTCCGTTCATCTTTCCCGCAATCCTGACTATTCTCCCTGCTGCTGCAAAACATCCCCACAGCATGACGCTACCACCACCATGCTTCACCGAAGGGATTGTGCCAGGTTTCTTCCAGACGTGACGCTTGGTATTCAGGCCAAAGAGTTCAAACTTGGTTTCATCAGACCGGAGAATCTTGTTTCTCATGGTCTGAGAGTATTTAGGTGCCTTTTGGCAAACTCCAAGCGGGTAGTCATGTGCCTTTAACTAAGGAGTGGCTTCTGTCTGGCCACACTACAATAAATGCCTAATTGGTGGAGTACTGCAGAGATGGTTGTCCTTCTGGAAGGTTCATCTCCACGGAAGAACTCTGGAACTCTGTCAGATTCACCATCAGGCTCTTGGTCACCTCCCTGACCAAGGCCCTTCTCCCCGATTACTCAGTTTGGCCGGGCGGCCAGCTCTAGGAAGAGTCTTGGTGGTTCCAAACATATTCTATTTAAGAATGATGGAGGCCACTGTGTTCTTGGGGACCTTCAATGCAGCAAACATTTTTTGGTACCCTTCCCCAGATCTGTGCCTCGACACAATCATGTCTCGGAGCTCTATGGACAATTCCTTCGACCTCATGGCTTGGTTTTTGCTCTGACATGCACTGTCAACTGTGGGACCTTATATAGACAAGTTTGTGGCTTTCCAAATCATGTCCAATCAATTGAATTAACCACAGGTGGACTCCATGTAAGTTGTAGAAACTTCTCAAGGATAATCAATGGAAACAGGATGTACCTGAGCTCAATTTTGAGTTTAGTAGCAAATGGTCTGAATACTTTTATAAATAAGGTATCTGTTTTTTATTTGTAAATATTTTAGCAAAAATGTCTAAAATGACTGTTTTGTCATTTATGGGGTGTTTAATTTAATCAATTTTAGAATAAGGCTTTAATGTAACAAAATGTGAAAAGTCAAGGGGTCTGAATACTTTCTTAATGCACTGTACATACTGTAGTGTTTGGGATCATTCACCCATTGGATATAAGACACTAGAACCATTAAAATGATTGAAATTGGAGTAAATGTTCTTTTTCAGCAGGGTTTGCATGATTCAGCTTAAAACATTTGGCAAACGACAGCTGGCAGAGTGCACCAAAGCGGGTTAAGGTCTCATGGCATACTGGACCCAGTCAACACGTTGGGCTTGTGCCTATTCCATTTGAGACTTGAAGGACTCGACATGGACTTGGGGGACTTCGTACAGATGAGGTTTTCCCGCCGAATCATATTACTCTGGGCTCCGGCTAATGGTACTCGAGCCGAGCCCATTTCAGTTTATCCGGCCCGATGAACTTTTTCAGGAGTAGGGCCATTTAAGGTTTTTATTCGGCAAGGGATGAAATACCAATATATAAAAAAATATTTAAAAAAATATATATTTCACCTCTAAGTCATCGAATTTTCTAGGTCATAAAATTTGTGTCAGTCTCTGCGGTCCTATAGCTATCAGAGATGGTCCCTAATTTAGAGAATATCCAATCCTATAAATGCTTTTGCTTTTATTAAAGGCTATGGCAGCTTTTGTTTTACAGTCCACCCAATTAAAAAGTGCTCATTCCTTTCCATAACATTGTTTCTAGGTTACCAGCATATAAGATATACATGCACAATAATAACTTTACAAAAATTATCTGCTAACTTGCTGTGTGTGTTGGCTTCTATGGTCATTTTTGTCTGTGTTAGCTAATTGCACTGTTTATTGTGCTGCACATGTTCTTCTGTTCCACTGTATGCCATTTTGATGTTCTATTATGACTAACAAAAAAAGATCTGAATTTAACAAATAATACACAGGCCTATTATTTTCAATATCCTACTACAATTTACCAGGATTGACAAAATCCTATTTTTATCGCATTTATTTTAATCACTAATTAGTCAAACATGATTGCACCTGAATTTGATCCTGAAAATATGATTATAATATTTTCCCTTAAAGCTTTTAAACAATTAACATAATGCAGGCAGTAATTGTATTTTAATTTCAGTGGCTAAATAAGGAGGTAGGCATATCAATTCCAGCTGAAACTTGGATTGGAATCTGTGCTTCATGTGCAGCAATAGATCTCTCCGTGCAGCAGGCAGCCTGCTTGCTTCAGCAATCAACATTCCATAAGGCCGTTGGGACAGAGTGCCGGGCAGGCTACACAACAACACAGCTGGAAAAGAATGCCAGTTTCTCAATGTACACCAAAAATATATATATTTGACTGCTAAGTGGTAGTCCCTGTTCTCCGGCATTCTTGTTTTACTGCTGTAAGTAAAGCGGTGGTTTGTTGGGGAAAAGAACGTCTAAGAGCTAACTTTAGCTAACTAACGTTATCTCTCTGGCTAACCCTCCGTTGACATGGTAAGTTTTCATTTTGATAAATGTTTAGTTAATGACAGTGAATGTACGTGTATGTGTGTTCTCTGTGAGAGAGAGAGAGAGAGTTGATGAGTACACATATAAGAAACATTGATTGTGTGTGTGAGACATTGCAAGCTAGTCTAATTCTTGAAATGTGTACCCCCCCCATATGGATTTAAAAAAATATTGATTCATCAGAGACCCTTGTATCGTCTTGTCAAATACAAAATACACAAAAATACATTTTTCTATACCTGCTCCCCCTCAACACTCATTCACATGTTGCACCTGTCAACTGCCTTTTTCAATTCTTGATTCTCTTTTTTTTTGCAGTAATCTTCCCACTGGGCACACACTAGTTGAATCAATGTTGTTTCCACATCTTTGAAATGAAATTACGTTGAACCAGCGTGAGATAGACATTGGATTAACATCTGCTCCCAGTGAGGTCCAGCTTGGATGGAAGAGTACAGGTGGTAACAAAGGAAAGAAGTACAGAAGTTACCCAGCCTGCTGACGAAGACATTTTAAATAGCCTATCTCTCGCTCTCCATCTGTCTGCCTGACTGCCAGATTGCTGAGGGGCAACATAGTCAATGTACTTGCTAGGCTAACTTAGTGAAGACCTTAGGCAATGGTTAATCATGATTTGTCTCTGTCTTTAAAGTTCCTGAAACATGTCAATGACGTGATGCACGGCTTCTACACCAGTGCTTGGCCACACACTCAGTTACCAGTGACCTATTCTACTACATCCCAGGGATAGGAGAGAGCAGACCAACCCGTCTTTAAATCCATAGTCATTGACAGTTTTGTGTGGAAAATGTTGTTTTTGTCTATTTGATACTCTGATATTCAATGTGTTGATTGATTCCTACTAATCAGCTTTGTAAGAGCTAGGTTTGTACTAGCTATGCTGATGACCGTTAACATTTTTTCATTAAATCACTGAGACTGGATTCCCCAAGAGACATGCTATTCAGCTGCCCATGATTGCCTGAGTAAGTAGATCCAAATTGCTGTCAGTAGATCAAATTGGAATAGCACCACTTCTAATAATAGAAGTTTGTAAAGCATATAAAATCCTATTTTAACTCACTTTTTTTTTCAGGTGCAAAACCGTTGTTCTGATTCAAGAGATACCTACCTCCCTTGGTGAGTCATGTAAAGTTTCTACCATTTCTCTCTTGCTCATTCTTAAAACATTTAGAGATATTATCCAACTACTGTTACATTTTTCAATCCTTTTTCTTAAAATGTTTCAGATTGATGACCAATGAATTAATGTCCCACTTCAATATAAGGGCCAGAGGAGCAAGCATGCCTTTACTACCACTAGTGTGTGCTCTTCATTGTAGTCGGTAAGTAAATATGAACAGTTGAGACATTTGACATAAACAACAGCTAGATTTACATCAGATTTTCATGTGAATATTCGCAAATACACATAAAAACAATATGCACATTTTCCAAACAGAGTTGAGTTTCCATCAAATTGACTTTTTGGTGATGAATGGCTGTGCGTGATGACGTAGTAAACATAACTTTTGTGGTTAAATTCCCTTGTACCGAATAAGAAATACAAGTTAAATGGGTTTCCGTTGCATTTTCAACTCTACTGATGGTTTTGTCACAACAAATGTTGTTATATTGTGAATGTACCCACTTTAGTCTTGGCATGTGCACTCAAGCCAAGAGCTGGCAGATACAATGTGGGCAGGCTACCTACAGTGCCTTCAGAAAGTATTCACACCCCTTGACTTTTTCCACATTTTGTTGTTACAGCCTAAATTTAAAATGGATTAAATGTAGATGTAGTTTTTGCACTGGCCTACAAACACTACACCCCATAATGTCAAAGTAGAATTTTGTTTTTCAAAAGTTTTACCAATGAAAAGCTGAAATGTCTTAAGTCAATAAGTATTCAACCCCTTTGATATAGCAAGCCTATATGAGTTCAGGAGTAAAAATGTGCTTAGCAAGTTGAATAATATGTTGCATGGATTCACTGTGTGCAGAAAATAGTGTTTAAAATTATTTTTGAATGACTACCTCACCTCTGTACCTCACACACATAATTATCTGTAAGGTCCCTCAATAGAGCAGTGAATTTCAAATACAGATTTAGCCAGAGACCAGGGAAGTTCTCCAATGCCTTGCAAAGAATTGCACCTATTGGTAGATGGGTAAAAAAAAATGAATATCCCTTTGAGCATGGTGAAGTTATTAATTACACTTTGGATGGTGTATATATACACCCAGGCACTACAAAGATACAGGCATCCTTCCTAACTCAAGTTGTCGGAAAGGAAGGAAACCACTCAGGGATTTCACCATGACAGTTAGAGTTTAATGGCTGTGATAGGAGAAAACTGAGGATGGAACAACAATGTAGTTACTCCATAATACTAACCTAAATTACAGAGTGAAAAGAAGGAAGCCTGTACAGAATAAAAAATATTCCAAAACTTGCATCCTGATTGCAATAAGTCACTAAAGTAATACTTCAAAAAATTTGGCAAAGCAATTAACTTTTTGTCCTGAATACAAGAGTTATGTTTGGGGCAAATACAACACATTACTGATTACCATTCTTCATATTTTCAAGCATAGTGGTGACCGCTTCATGTTTTGGGTATGCTCGTAATCGTTAAGGACTGGGGAGTTTTTCAGGATAAAAACATTTATGGAATGGAGCTAAGCACAGGAAACATCCTAGAGGGAAACCTGGTTCAGTCTGCTTTCCACCAGACACTGGGAGATGAATGAATTTGCCTTTCAGCAGAACAATAACATAAATCACAAGGCCAAATCTACAATGGAGTTGCTTACCAAGAAGACAGTGAATGTGTCCGAGTTACAATTTTCAGTTAAATCTACTTGAAAATCTGTGGCAAGACCTTAAAATGGTTGTATAGTAATGATCAACAACCAAATTTGACAGAGCTTGAAGAATTTTGAAAAGAATAATGGGCAAATGTTTCACAATCCAGGTGTGGAAATCTCTTACAGACATACCCAGAAAGACTCACATCTGTAATCGCTACAAAAGGTGCTTCTACAAAGTATTGACTCAGGGGTGTGAATACTTACAGAATGTAAATGACAGTATTTTTTTCCAACTTGTACTTTACTTGTATAAAAAGGTTGGATGGAAACCAATGTTAATGAAACATTTTTTGTCATTCTGACTGTTGAAGATAGTATTACTGTTCTTTCATATCCTGCATGCCCACATTATGCCAAATCGTTCATTTATTTTCTTATCTTTTCAGGAGGTTGTGTTACAGGCCCTCTGGAAAGTCCTAAAATGTGCCCCTGACTGTCGTGGTGGAGGAGGACACAAAGTATGTACAATGATTATACAAAATATTAGGAACATCTTCCCATATATTGAGTTGCACCCCCTGTGGGGCCCCGGTTAGTTGAGGTAATATGTACATGTAGGTAGAGTTATTAAAGTGACTATGCATAGATGATAACAACAGAGAGTAGCAGCAATGCAAATAGTCTGGGTAGCCATTTGATTAGGTGTTCAGGAGTCTTATGGCTTGGGAGTAGAAGCTGTTTAGAAGCCTCTTGGAACATAGACTTGGCGCTCCGGTACCGCTTGCCGTGCGGTAGCAGAGAGAACTGTCTATGACTAGGGTGGCTGGAGTCTTTGGCTGTTTTTAGGGCCTTCCTCTGATACCGCCTGATATAGAGGTCCTGGATGGCAGGAAGCTTGGCCCCAGTGATGTACTGGGCCGTTCGCACTACCCTCTGTAGTGCCATGCAGTCAGAGGCCAAGCAGTTTCCATACCAGGCAGTGATGCAACTAGTCAGGATGCTCTCGATGGTGCAGCTGTAGAACCTTTTGAGGATCTGAGGACCCATGCCAAATCATCAGGAAGTCTAAGATCCAGTTGCAGAGGGAGGTGTTTAGTCCCAGGGTCCTTAGTTTATTGATGAGCTTTGAGGGAACTATGGTATTGAATGCTGAGCTATAGTCAATTAATAGCATTCTCACATAGGTGTTCCTTTTGTCCATGTGGGAAAGGGCACTCTGTGGAGTGCAATAGAGATTGCATCATCTGAGGATTTGTTGGCGCGGTATGCAAATTGGAGTGGGTCTAGGGTTTCTGGGATAGTGGTGTTGATGTGAGCCATGACCAGCCTTTCAAAGCACTTCATGGCTACAGACGTAAGAGCTACAGGTCGGTAGTCATTTAGGCAGGTTACCTTAGTGTTCTTGGGCACAGGCACTATTGTGGTCTGCTTAAAACATGTTGGTATTACAGACTGGGACAGGGAGAAGTTGAAAATGTCAGTGAAGACACTTGCCAGTTGGTCAGCACATGCTCGGAGTACACATCCTGGTAATCCGTCTGGCCTTGTGAATGTTGACCAATTTAAAGGTATTACTCACATCGGCTGTGGAGGACGTGATCACACAGTCTTCTGGAACAGCTGGTGCTATCATAGTTTAGCCTGTCTGGTTGGCTTGTGTCACTGGGCTGTGCTTCCCTTTATAGTCAGTGCATCACAACTTTACATCACATTCAGAGGCACTTCAATCTTTTGTCTTGCCCATTCACCTTCTGAATAGCACACATGCACAATCCATTTCTCAATTGTCTCAAGGCTTAAACATCCTCCTTTAATCTGTCTCCTCCCCTTCATCTACACTGATTGAAGTGGATTTAACAGGTGTTATCAATAAGGGATCATTGCTTTCAGATGGATTCATCTGGTCAGGCTATGTCATGGAAAGAGCAGATGTTCCTAATGTTTTGTACAAGTTGCTCTTTTTTGAAGACCCCTCTAATCTATAACTGCCACAAATGTCGTACCATGGAAATACATTTAGTCAACTGAGTCCAAAGTTTCTTCAGGAATGTTATTTTCTAGTTTTCTTTAAAATCTCAAATTGATAAACTTGTGATGCACTGATTCTGTTCATTGCAGATCTGACACATCACACGACTCTTCAAGGCGGCCACTACGCTCCAGATCGTCTTCTGTGCTCAGAGGTCCATGAGGATCTACCCCATCACACCACTCCTTATTAATTGTGAATAAAATAAAAACAATGAGCCTTTATATACTGTGTCCCAGTCTTTCTATGCATGTAATGTCTGTGGGTGAATTATGAAACAATTACTGTATGCAGATGTGCAAAATGTTTTGATGTATATTCATTTTTGCCATTGCTTGATATATTTTAAATGTAAGAATATGTTGCATATTGAAACATGAATTGGTGCCTATAGAAACCCATAGAAATGTAATGAACCATGTATTCAATATCAAACTTCATCCTCTGCAATATGTTTTACAGTAGGTAATAAGCTGTAATCAGGTGGTCATTCAGGTTAGGATGTCTTAACTATGACCAGTATATACAGTGCCTTCAGAAAGTATTCATACCTCTTGACTTTTCTACATTTTGTTCAAATCCTCACTTATCTATGCACAATACCCTGTTAATGACAAAGTGAAAACATGTTGATAGAAATGTTTGCAAATTGATTGAAAATTAAATACAAAAATACCTAATTTACATAAGTATTCACACCCCTGGGTAAGTCCAAGAGCTTTGCACATCTGGATTGTACAATGTTTGCACATTATTTTCTTCAAGCTCTGTCAAGTTGCCATAGATTCAAAACGATTTATGTCAAAACTGCAACTAGGCCACTCAGGAACATTCAATGTCATCTTGGTAAGCAACTCCCGTGTATATTTGGCTTTGTGTTTTAGGTTATTGTCCTGCTGAAAGGTGAATTTGTCTCTCCGTGTCTGTTGGAAAGCAGACTGAACCAGGTTTTCCTCTAGGATTTTGCCTGTACTAAGAATATCTCGTCTCGTCTTTGCCGATGACAAGCATACCCATAACATGATGCAGCCACCACCAGGCTTGAAAATATGAAGAGTGGTACTCAGTGATGTGATTTGCCACAAACGTAACGCTTTGTATTCAGGACATAAAATGTATTTCTTTGCCACATTTTTTGCAGCTTTACTTCAGTGCCTTATTACAAACATTGAATATTACAGACATAATGAATATGTTCATTCTATACAGGCTTTCTTCTGTTCACTCTGTCATTTAGGTTAGTATTGTGAAGTAACTTACAATGTTGTTGATTCATACTCAGAGTTTAATGGCTGTGATAGGAGAAAACTGACTGTTTTAATGTCACCATTGGCCTCATGGTGAAATCCCTGAGCAGTTTCCTTCCTCTCCTTCCTCTGAGTTAGGAAGGACGCCGTATCTTTGTAGTGACTGGGTGTATTGATACACCATCCAAAGTGTAATTAATAACCACCATGCTTTTTTTATCCATCTTCCAATAGGTGCCCGTCTTTGTGAAGCATTGGAAAACCTCCCTGGTCTTTGTGGTAGAATCTGTGTTTGAAATTCACTGCTCGGCTTAATTTATAGATAATTGTATGTGTGGGCTACAGAGATGATATATTATGTGACTTGTTAAGAAGCTGTGTACTCCTGAACTTATTTAGGCTTGCCATAACAAAGGGGTTGAATAATTATTGACTCAATACATTTCAGCTTTCCTTGTTAAATTTTTTATTTACCATAATTCCACTTTGACATTATGGGGTATTGTGTGTAAGTCATTGACACAACATAAAAATTCAGGCTGTAACACAACAAAAAAAGTCAAGGGGTGTGAATACTTCCTGAAGGCACTGTAATATAGCCCATCATATAGTGGTCACAATTATGATCCACTTGTCATGGTGGTCAGTAAAAATTACCTTATTTTTTTTCAACCAGTTTGCGACCAGAATAAGTTTTCTTAAAATATAAGAAATTTGACATCTTTTCAACCAGGTTTTGCCCACTGGGATATAGGGTGATATACTGTATGACAGTGCCTAGCTGGATGGTGTGAGCCATGACATGGCTCAGGGTGCTGTACGTTTGGGTGTGTAATGGTATGTGTGTCACATATTTATAGACTCGCCCCGCATTGTTTCAATATTCAATCATAGTATTTCCACATCAACCAATATGCTTACTTGAAGTGCAGTGAAATCTAACTTTGAATTAATCCTAAACATGACTTTTTGATGAATGGGTTTTCTGAGAAATGTAAGCTCTATTGCTGTCTTACATAAACATTTTATCTTCTCTATGTGGATTATCTGTTTGTTTATCTTTGTGATTCATTATTGTTTGATAATTAATCTTCTTTTCATGTAACTGATGTCATCACTGTCTCTACTCTCTTTGTCCTCACTATGTCACTCTATGTCCTTACTACGTCTCTCTATGTCCTCACTATGTCTCCTACGTCCTCACTATATAGCCTATATCCTCACCTTGAATCCTATATCCTCACTATGAATCCTATGTCCTCGCTATGTCTCCTATGTCCTCGCTATGTTTCCTATATCCTCACTAGGTCTCCCATGTCCTCACTATGTCTCCTATGTCCTCGCTAGGTCTCCTATGTCCTCACTATGTCGCTTTGCCCTTGTCTCTCTGCAGTTTGTGGTGACCATGTTCTGGGCCCTATACTTGTATGACAGAGACCTGGTGTACCCCAGACTCCTGGACAACTTCATACCCCAGTGGCTCAACCACGGCATGGTGAGTACTGTCTGTTTACTATACTGTTCCGAGACCTGTCATAGCGTTACACTGTTGATTATTTAGCGTGGTTAGTACAGGGTGTTTAGGTAGCTAGAATACGAGAAAAAAAATCCTTCATTTTTGCTCAACATTTGGGTCCAAAAGACAAATGTTATTTAGTCCCAAAGATAAATGTTATTTCACCCCATCACACTTCTCTGTGGTAATATTTGTTATTTATCATTATAATTTACAAACATGTTATCAAGTAGAGGTATGTATTATAGACCATAGAGCATTTTTCCATTTTCCCCACTCTATTTAAGAGCCCACTCAGTAAATAAATAGACATTTGAAAGCATATCTGGAGCCCCAAACACATCAGTCACAGTGGACAATGGGCAGCTAATGGTGCCTAAACGCTTCCCATAATAGCAGACACAGTAGTGAGGCACATCTTG
Source organism: Oncorhynchus masou masou (assembly GCF_036934945.1). Taxonomy (NCBI): domain Eukaryota; kingdom Metazoa; phylum Chordata; class Actinopteri; order Salmoniformes; family Salmonidae; genus Oncorhynchus; species Oncorhynchus masou. The sequence goes on from NC_088227.1 coordinate 19,355,464, forward strand.
TTCCCCCCAATAATCTTCTCTATGGTCATGTTGACGTCAGCAGTCAAAACAATGGGAAGAGGTTGTGTAACTAGTGATATCTATCAGGTGGAACCGAAGCCCTCCGGCTGCCACAATTAGATGAAAGGCTTGTTATTCTAGCTGGTTACACTGGTGATTGATGGATGTGTTCGTTCGGTGTGTGTGTGTGTGTGTGTGTGTGCGTGCATTCGTGGGTCCCTGCGCCCGTGCTGCATGTCTTTTGGCTCCACAATCACATCCCAATCCTGCATCAAGAGTCAAGAGTCGAGCCTCCAGCTGTGTCCATAGACAGTGTATAAAGAAGCCTCAATGGATATCTTGACGGATGCGACATACTGTAGTAGTCTGTCACTGCTAGCAACCAATAATAGTACACAGACTGGTTGCTACATAACAATAACTGTTCACAAAGACTGTGGGAAATTCTGTGTAAGCAATTTGGGTGTATGTAAATGTCCAAGGCATTATGTATGATGATATTAATTGGTGTTTAATGGGCCATACTACAGAATATCAGCATAGATTTGGCAGTCAAACCGTGGAATAAAGCCTTGTTTTGATTGTAACTATGGATATGCGATCTTTCCATTCACGTGAGAGATAAATCCGATCATTTTCCAGCGACGCTATGCAAAAATGCCGGTCTAATTTCCTCAAGCGTATTACCCCGACCCATATCGACTTCAGCGCGTGCCGGGAGTGTTGTTTGTTGTGTGTGTTGGAGTCTGTGTTGCTACGGTCAATTCAAGTCCCAAATGCTCCGATTAAATACAGACCAAGAGTCTTTAAGTCAGGACGAGATGTTACCCCGCGCCTCAACAATCATGTGGACCAACATGGGTTTAACCCTGAACAGACACTCACATAAGGTGATCTGGCCTCCAGTCCTGCTAACTATTTTACTAAAGGCTGACCCCAGGGAAAACCCACAACGGGTTCAACAGCTGAAAACAATTCATGATATGCAAAGCCTCCAGATACAGTATGTGAGTGCTGAGCACCGGACGGGTGACGACTGCAGCAGCAGAGTTATTACTCCACAGTAACTATTTTCCTGCATTTCATGGTACCGCATTTGTTTGTTTACCCCCGCTGCCACGGCAACTGTCTCCAGCTCCCCTCGGTATGAGGAGAGAGTGACCGAACCCTGTTACTGTTTGGCAGCCTGGCCTGTGAGTGCTATTACAGTTCACAACAGAGTTAGAGAGTGTGGCCTGGTTCAGCCCTGTATATACACTGTGTGTGTGTGTATGTTTATATATATATATATATCTTCACACCAGTCTCAACGTCAACAGTGAAGAGGCGACTCCGGGATGCTGGCCTTCTAGGCAGAGTTCCTCTGTCCAGTTTCTGTGTTCTTTTGCCCATCTTAATCTTTTATTTTTATTGGTCAATCTGAGATATGGCTTTTTCTTTGCAACTCTGCCTAGAAGGCCAGCATCCCGGAGTCACCTCTTCACTGTTGACGTTGAGACTGGCGTTTTGTGGGTGCTATTTAATGAAGCTGACAGTTGAGGACTTGTAAGGCATCTGTTTCTCAAACTAGATACTAATGTACTTGTCTTCTTGCTCAGTTGTGCACCGGGGCCTCCCACGCCTCTTTCTATTGTGGTTAGAGCCAGTTTGCGCTGTTCTGTGAAGGGAGTAGTACACAGCGTTGTACGATATCTTCAGTTTCTTGGCAATTTCTCACATGGAATAGCCTTCCTTTCTCAGAACAAGAATAGACTGACAAGTTTCAGAAGAATGTACTTTGTTTCTGGCCATTTTGAGCCTGTAATCAAACCCACAAATGCTGATGCTCTAGATACTCAACTAGTCTAAAGAAGGACAGTTTTATTGTTTCTTTAATCAGAACAACAGTTTTCAGCTGTGCTAACATACTTCCAAAAGGGTTTTCTAATGATCAATTAGCCTTTTAAAATGATAAACTTGGATTAGCTAACGCAACGTGCCATTGGAATACAGGAGGGACATAGTCGGAACATAGTCGTTTACAACATTAACAATATCTACACTGTATTTCTGATGAATTTGATGTTAATTTAAATGGACAAAAAATGTGCTTTTCTTTCAAAAACAAGGACATTTCTAAGTGACCCCAAACTTTTGAACGGTATATGTATATATATATATCTCCTCCTCACACTGCTTATCACGTGGCGGCTGTTTTGAAGATTCAAATACACCGGCAGGCGGTGGGATCTAACATAGCAAAGGAAGGCGGTCGGGAGTTATTTTGCACCCTGTCTACCACACAATGAAGCCTTGGTGCACACAGGGAGCGAGGTGTTGATAGAAACCCGGTCTCACCTTTCTCTCTGGGTGGGAGATACGACAGACCATCCGGACACAGTCCCTGACACAGTGCACTGCTGCACACAGCCCTAGAGATAACGTTTATTCAGGGAATGCACAATGAGAAGACAGAAATGTTTTATAGACTCGGTAAGGAGCGGTCTGATTACGATGCTGTTGGTACAGCGTGTAGTACTGTCAAAATGATATCCCACTGAATAACCTAGTAACGTTCTGTTCATTTATGCAGAATATCCCTCCCTGAATATGCATTTCAAGTTCACAAAGTAAAGCGAGATGTGACTTGAAAAGTGTGCCATGGAAAGTGCAGATCTGCCGTCAAGAGATTTGCCTTCAAGAATTTACACAAAGGCAGAGAAAATAAACCCGTGTGAATTCCGGAGCATTTGCAACCAAAGTGGGAATAGATGGGACAGTTTTCCTCAGCACACGTTTTGATGTTGTCAAACCCGGTGCTGCATGTTTGACAAGCTTAACAGGACTCCCTTAATGTGGCTGTGACAATTAGGGCAGAGTCATTTCATCGCCACTTGAAGAGTTCGGTGTCGCGCGTTCACTGCGAGAGTTCCACCGAACCATCAGGAGGCAGTTTACCTGCGTCAAACTCACTTTGACAATAATCCACATCTCCACTATGTAATTAGTGGGCTGCCGAAAGAGGGCTGTCACAGAGGGCCTCTCTCTGTCTCTACTGTAATGTTAATGCCAGCCATCTCCCACAGCCCAGGTTCAAAGCAGCTCAACGCGCGTCAACACGGAAGTAAACATCTCACATTTCCCCAGAGGGATACGTGTAGGGATGGAAATCGATACCAATGTCCCGGTTCTCAAAAACAACAATGAGAGAGACAGAAACTGACTAAACAATAGATAAGATTGAGAGAGAAACCGACAAGTTGCAAGTTTGAAGGTATTCTTATTCGGCCCCAGTGGAATTAGAAGGAAGCCTTTATCCATCTCTCGCTCTGTCTGGGCCACCTTATATTTAATTCAGCAGGTCGCTTCAGGGGACATTTAAATTACACTGTGCCTTGAGATGGACCTCATTGTGCACTGGGGCCTTTATGAATGATTATCCCTGGTAAACACTCCCTAAGTTGGCCAGGCCTTTAGTTGCGCTGCCAAGTGTAAAGCCGGAGAGACAATGTGATACACCACAGCACCCTTTTCATAAGAGCAGTTCTCTGATTCGCCCAACATCAACTATTCATGTCCCTCCTCTTTAACTCTGCGTGTGTTCCCTCTCTATGTTCCTTTGCCATGTGCCAGTGGAAATGCATTTGGATTATTTGAAAGAGTTCGTCACACATGGTTGTACCAACAATGTAGTTATATGTGCATTTTCAATATCCCCTCATTCCCGTCTGTTTATCTATCTAATGCGATTTTTCTCCCTGACTGTCTCTCATTAGTTTCGAAGTTAGTACAGTGATTGGACTGAAGAGGCTGTAAACTCTGTGGACTGCCTCTTAAACTGTCTCTGAACTATTTGTGGCATTTCAGTCCAATTCCTTGTGCTGGATTTGCAGGCAGTCGTTAAGAGTGGAAAATAGCAGTGCCCACAGACAAATGTGGAATAGGCCTTTTGCAGAGGAGAAGATTGTCTCTAACTGTAAGCCCCTGCTGTGACTTTGGAATTTAAGACTGGGACAGAGGAGATGTCCATTCAAAGTAAGACTTAACAGTCCCTACTGTAACTCTTGTGAAAGTAGAGGTCTCTCTTAGTAGGGCTACGACCGATCAACATCACTCTAATGGTGTCCACATTGTTTATAATGACATGTTTGGTTTACCAACACCTAAGGAGTTCCATACAGTCCCAGACAGCTTTCAAGTTCTTTTCTTTTTAGTTGTATTTATTTTGTATTTTTTTGACAATGTGTTTTTTATTGTTTTTCCACGGCGCCCCACAAACAACACAACACACGAACAAAATGGCCGCTATACAACACATTCCCCAAGGTGATCAACATACGGTTTCCACATTTTGTCAAATACCTTGGGTTTTTGTTTCACTTCATAACTGACAAAACCCAGCGGCTTCACTTTGTTATTTTTGCAGCAATTAGACTGAGATCACAAAATTTACTCTGATATCGTTCACCAATATTTACATTTCCCAACAGAAATAATTGTGGAGATGGATGGATATAAATTCCTAGACACAATGAAATGACAGCACATACAACACATACAGCACATAATCCCAGAACGGTGTCAGTTTATCACAGGACCACAACATCCTTTGTGCTTTTTGCATCTCTAACAGAGATGTGACATTTCAGGTTGTGTTACATGGATTTGGGCAGGAGTGTAGGAAGTCCTATGAATGATCTTTAAACTGCAGTAGTTTATGTAGTGTAACTTCAACCAATGCTATTACCCAGACCAAAGAGAAGACAGTTTTACTACGAGAAACAGAAGTGTTTGTGTTAAGTCGACTGTTCTTCAGAACTCTTGTAGACGTCACATTACGTACCGTATGCACACTTGGATCCCAAGCTGTTTTAGGTGCAACCTCAAGAACGCAAACACAGATGAGGCGAACACCCCATTCATAATGAGAAAGAGATAGCTAGGCGTAGCCCACTGTTAACCAGACTTCCCCCATTGTTACAGCACTACACCTCCCACCTAAATCATTCAGTCATGTTCGGAACTCTGTGGTGCTTCCTCTGTCTTGGACTGATAAAACACCTCACTGTTACAGTCCAGGTAAGACAGAGGCAGCTGAAATAAGATTGCCCTCTGGTGGGCATTGTCCATAGTTGCCTGGCACATGGGAACATGAATCGAAGTTTATTAGCTGACATGACACAATTTTTTATTGCAGGTATAAAGGCAATTGTGGGTCCTCCTACATTTGTACCTTGACATATATAATTTCGACCTGTTATAGGGCCTATTGTTCCCTGCGTTATCTGATGACTAGGCCCATCACACAGGGCAGTCCCACAGAATTCTCCATGTAGTGTCATAATGTAGATAACTCTTTTGTGGGGCGTTGTAATATAAGATGTTAGGTGTGACGAGATAGCAGCACAGCGGTGTATGTCTCTGGATTGCAGTCTAGTAGTAGGAACCGTAGAGGTATTAAAGGTAGCTGGGTATAAACATTGAGCTTCATTAGACATACCAGGGTACTTGAGAGTGCACAACACTGTCCCATAACCTGACTGAGCATGTATGTAACAACCAAACCCAAAACTACACTTGCTATACCTTGCTTCATTTTCCACTGTTTGTTCATGTTTTCTCTGTCTGCCATTATACAGTCATGTAAGTGTTCGCTTTTACACGCTTACTACCTGCAGCCTTTTAGAAAATCTGGAAAGTGACAGATGGGATCTGTATGTTATTACTGGCAGGTGTTCAGTATCTCACGAAGGACAAAGTGTAACCCAGTCTTACGTAAGACATGCTCAGTCGGGGCTGGGATGGCAGAGGGAGGAGAAGACGAGTGAAGAATAAGAGAAAGGCAGGTATATGTTATTTTAGGACTCAGCTCCCCCAGGTTCTTCCAGAGAGCAGAATGGGCCAGTTTCAATGTGATTAACGCCCAGTAAAGACAGTCAGGTCACAACAAATCATTGAGAATGGTAAGAGGCATTGTTGACAACACAAGGCCAGAGGTGCTATCTAGCCTGTGATCGATAACTCTACTATTCTAGAGGGTGGCCTTCCTTCACCCCTTTTCCCTTCCTATTTAATCCCTCCATCCCAGTGCAGGCCTCTCCCAACACTGGCCTGTCCTGTCCTCAGGGTTAGGTCAAAGGTCATGGCCCCAGCTGGCGTCAAGAGTTAGGCACATCATCACTACACAGCGTGCCCACTCGAGCCCAGGGAAGCCCTAACACTGGTGCCAGGCATTTTCATCCAGGACAGCCTGTCATAACATGAGATAATCACATCAAGACTGCCAGCAGAGCCCAAGATATAGCATTGCATTGTTTCCAATGGGAACAAATGAAGCATATTGGGCATGACAAGCAAGCAGGTGGGCAGAGCCAAGCACCAGCTAGCGAGATTCTATTGGGGCATTCTATCATGTATTTGCATATTTCCGTTAGGGAATGCCTACTCTAAATACCACGTGTGCAATAACTCAAAACGCCCTTGCACTCCTAAACAATACCATTTTTAAAACTTGTACAAAGGGTCAAGTGAAGTCTAAAAAACTGCGCTCTGTTCGTAACATATTTTAGGTTTTGGGAACAGAAAACTGTATTGAGATGTAATATTTAATCGATGAGAGAATAAGCAGAGAGTCAGCCAAGTTTCATCTAGCTCCATCTCCTCCCACTTCCCGCCACTGGACTTCCTCTCATCACCATATTTGGTGGTGAGAAGATGTTCTAAACGGATGCTTCAGATTTATACATCCTGTGAGACATCTGGCTCCTATCTGTCGTACAATGCAATCATCCTCTTCTCTCCTTCCTAATGGGAGACATTACACAGCAATCCAATCCCCAGTGGGAGAACCAAACGGCCCTAGCTTTCATTTCTCCACACTGATTATGCTTCAATGTAATTAGATGTTGAGGGGAAGTCAAATGCCATCATTTTCAGTGGATAAGGAAGGAGATATTGTTGCTTGTTTCATTTGTAGGACACAGGACATCTTTAACCTCTGCGCTGTGGTAAGTCATCACATCAAAAGTCTCTGCGTACAGTTTCTCATGCCTCGGACAATATCTGTCAAGATTCTCCCAAGAGGTGCATTTTTGTACCTCTGTGTCATAAAAACGCCAGCTAATGCTTCCTGCCTATCTCCTCCCTCCACCCCTAAACTCCCACCCCTTCACACAGACACACACCCCGCCTGAAATGTACATTAGGTTAAGCCCGACTTCTCAAGCTGGAGGAAAACAATGCCTCTCGAGAAAATCTTCCTGTTTCGAGCTTCGTCCTGGGAAGACCCGTAAAACCAAGAGGAGCGTATTAAAACATGGTGTAACATTTTTCACGGAAACCTTGTGGGCCTGCCATGAACTGTTCTTTATATCACACACAGACGTTGGAGGGAAAACAGAGGGAGGGGATGGCGGGAGTGTTGTGGAGGAGTGCAGAAGAACAAAATAACCTGGCATCATTAGCTACTCAGCAGTGAGCCTCTCCCCGTCAACTTAGACTTGCTTATTTGGTTTAGGAGATGTTGGCCGTCGCTCAAAGGTTTTCACATCTGCTGAAATTTGTTCGGTTCAGGACTCCAGAAACGGGTTTCTGAGCACAGATGAGCGAACCAGGGAGCGGCCAAATTCACCAGGCGTCAGACGTTGTTTTTAGCGTTCTCTGTATGCTATAGTTACGCTAAAAGAGTTGTGCATCACAACAGACTTGTAAAAATAGCAGGTGAACAGCAAATCCGCACAGCACGTGTCAGGATGGTAGTCAGTCACACAGACGAGCATGTGTTGTTGTTCGATGCATGGAGCAGATTTTTAATATAGCCCATCAGACAACAGTGTGATGTCACAATTAGAGGTCCATCTGATACTACAATCATTCAAATGTAGCTAATAAGCTGATTTGAAAGTATGACAGTCATTCCATATGTAATGTGATAGGACAACAACCTCTCCCTCATCGTCAGTACGACAAATGAGCTGATCGTGGACTACAGGAGAAAGAGGGAGAGCACCCCCCCCCCCCCCCCATCCACATCGACGGGGCTGCTGTGGAGTGGGTCGAGAGCTTCTAATTCCTTGGCGTCCACATCAAGGAAATTACAAGATCCACACACACCCGCACAGTCGTGAAGAGGGCACAGCAGTGCCTCTTCCCCTTCAGGAGGCGGAATATTTGTATTGCATGGGCCCTCGGATCCTCAGAAAGTTCTACAGCTGCACCATCGAGAGCATCTTGACTGGCTGCGTCACTGCTTGGTATGGCAAATGTACCACCCTTGACCGCAAAGCGCTAGAGAGGGTGGTGCAGACATCCCAGTACATCACTGGGGCCGACTCCCTGCCCTCCAGGACCTCTATATCAGGCGATGTCAAAGGATGGCCCGAAAAATTGCCAAAGACTCCAGCCACCCAAGCCATAGACTGTTCACTCTGCTATCATCCGGCAAATGGTACCAGAGCATCGGGCTTTCGGACCAAGAGGCTCCGAGACAGCTTCTACCCCCAAGCCATAAGACTGCTAAAAAGTCAATTAATGTTACCCGAACTACCTGCACTGACATTTCCCTAGTCTGTATATACAAACCATATACACACACTCACACACACTACATTGACACTCCCACACAAAATCCACACACATTCACTACATACAGTTGAAGTCAGAAGTTTACATACACCTTAGCCAAATACATTTAAACTCAGTTTTTCACAATTCCTGACATTTAATCCTAGTAAAAAAATCCCTGTCTTAGGTCAGTTAGGATCACTACTTTATTTTAAGAATGTGAAATGTCAGAATAATAGTAGAGAGAATGATTTATTTCAGCTTTTATTTCTTTCATCCCATTCCCAGTGGGTCAGTTTACATACACTCAATTAGTATTTGGTAGCATTGCCTTTAAATTGTTTAACTTGGGTAAAACATTTCAGGTAGCCTCCCACAAGCTTCCCACAATAAGTTGTGTGAATTTTGGCCCATTTCTCCTGACAGAGCTGGTGTAACTGAGTCAGGTTTGTAGGACTCCTTGCTCGCACATACTTTTTCAGTTCTGCCCACAAATTTTCTATAAGATTGAGGTCAGGGATTTCCTCCAAACATAATGATGGTCATTATGGCCAAACAGCTCTATTTGTGTTTCATCAGACCAGAGGACATTTCTACAAAAAGTATGATCTTTGTCCCCATGTGCAGTTGCAAACCATAGTCTGTCTTTTTTTATGGCGGTTTTGGAGCAGTGGCCTCTTCCTTGCTGAGCGGCCTTTCAGGTTGTGTCGATATAGGACTTGTTTTACTGTGGATATAGATACTTTTGTACCTGTTTCCTCCAGCATCTTCACAAGGTCCTTTGCTGGTATTCTGGGATTGATTTGAACTTTTCGCACCAAATTACGTTCATCTCGAGGAGACAGAACGCGTCTCCTTCCTGAGTGGAATGACGGCTACGTGGTCCCATGGTGTTTATACTTGCGTACTATTGTTTGTACAGATGAACGTGGTACCTTCAGGCGTTTGGAAATTGCTCCCAAGGATGAACCAGACGTGTGGAGGTCCACAATTTTTTTTCTGAGGTCTTGGCTGATTTCTTTTGATTTTCCCATGATGTCAAGAGGCACTTTGCAAAGAGGCAGTTTGAAGGTAGGCCTTGAAATACATCCACATGTACACGTCCAATTGACTCAAATGATGTCAATTAGTCTATCAGATGCTTCTAAAACCATCATTTTCTGGAATTTTCCAAGCTGTTTAATGGCACAGTCAACTTAGTGTATGTAAACTTCTGACCCACTGGAATTGTGATACAGTGAATTATAAGTTAAATAATTGATCTGTAAACAACTGTTGGAAAAATGACTTGTGTCACGTACAAAGTAGATATCCTAACTGACTTGCCAAAACTATAGTTTGTTAATTAACCTCTTGAAACTCACCATCCCGGATCCGGGATTGTGACTAAGCCTCAGGCTCATTAGCATAACGCAACGTTAACGATTTCTGAAAATCGCAAATAAAATTAAAATAATGCGTTTGCTCTCAAGCTTAGCCTTTTCTTAACAACACTGTCATCTCAGATTTTCAAAATATGCTTTTGAACCATAGAAATGGACTAATTTGTGTAAGAGTATGCAAAGCTAGCATAGCATTTTTGTGTAGCATGTAGCACGCAACATTTTCACAAAAGCCAGATAACCAAATAAATAAAATCATTTACCTTTGAAGAGCTTCTGATGTTTTCAATGAGGAGTCTCCCAGCCACATACCAAATGCGCAGTGTTTCCTGAAAGCGTCTGTGTGTAGGAGAAATCGTTCCGTTTTCTACATTGCGCCTGGCTACCGAAACGAACCGAAAATGCAGTCACCTACAACGTGAAACTTTTTCCGGATTAACTACATAATATCGACCGAAACATGGCAAACGTTGTTTGGAATCAATCCTCAAGGTGTTTTTTCACATATCTCTTCATTGACATGCAGTTCTTGGAAGCTTGCTTCTCTCTCTGTGCCCCATGGAAAAATACTGGCAGGTGACTTTTGCGCACCAATTTCGGCGCAGGACACCGGGCGGACACGTGGTAAATGTGGTCTCTTATGGTCAATCTTCCAACGATCTGCCTACAAATACGTCACAATGCTGCAGACACCTTGGGAAACGACAGAAAGGGCAGACTCATTCCTCTTGCGTTCACAGCCATATAAGGAGATCATGAAAGACAGAGCCTCAAAAATCCTTGTCATTTCCTGGATGCCAAGTCATCTTGGTTTTGCCTGAAGCTCACGTTAAAGGGCACGCACAGAGAAGATATTTGTATTTCTGGACACGTCAGAGTGTTTTCTTTCGAACAGTAGCAATTATATGCATAGTCGAGCATCTTTTTGTGACAAAATATCTTGTTTAAAACGGGAACGTTTTTCTTCCAAAAATGAAATAGCGCCACCATAAGTGTAAGAGGTTAACAAGACATTTGTGGAGTGGTTGAAAAACCTAAGTGTATGTAAACTTCCGGCTTCAACTGTATGCACACACACACACACACACAGACCTACACAACAGAAACACACATACACACATGCACACTCACACACTTTTACACATCATATGCTGCTGCTACCCGGTTCTTTATTTTACTCTTATTATTTAGTCAATTTGCCTTGCCTTCATGTACATATCTACCTCAAATACCTCGTACCCCTGCACATTTATCTGGTAATAGTACTCCCTGAATATAGCTCCATTCTTGTGTATATAATTGCTCTTGTGTTACTATTATATTTGTATCTTTATCTTCTGCATTGTTGGGAAGGGCTCGTCAGTAAGCATTTCACGGTAAAGTTGCATTTATTTCACACCAGTTGTATTCTGCGCATGTGACATAACATTTGATATCACAGAGGGGCCATTATAATGAGCGAGGTCCACTCTTAGCATTCTCATACACAAGATAAGATAACATGGGGTTTGTGTTTAGCCGTGCTGGGTATTTTTGGAAGAGGCCCTGTGAATGCCAGCACTATCCCAGGCTGCATGTTAGAGGGCTGAGGCAGGGAGGTGGCAGGTATCCATGGTCGACAGGTGTCCAGCTGACAGCTCCTCTCCGGGAGGGCCGTGGGCCCGCTCTAACCCAGCTCATCACCCGCTGGCCTGGCTACTGCTTCTGGAGCCACAGACACATACACAGAGTGGTGGTGAGCTGAAGGGGCCTGTAGGGGCATGAAGCTGCTCCCCGTCATCAGAGACACCTCTTCCAGTGTCGGAGGGTTAAAGAACAGCACTGCAGAAAAGATCATTGATATTTGAGTCTGCGTTTGATGTTTTTTTTTGTTTTTTTAACTTTCTAACAAGATGATGAGGGCTATGGACATCTGCAGACTCAGCAGAAATGAAGGCCTTTCTTAAAGCCGCAGCTCTGACTCGCTCCTGACTGACCTTATTTAAGTGAAAACAGAGAGGCAACTCATTGTTAAACATTTTAATGTAGTGCTCTCAGAGCCCTCCCTGCCGTGCAGATGCTTACCGTGGGGGAACATTTTGACGGGAGATTTAGCTGAAAAGAATCTGATTCTACCTTGCTGCCTGGGCCAGTTGTGTGTGAAGTGGGAGAACAGATGTGCACGGTGTCTGAGAGAGACAGATTCAGTTAGCCGGAGAGAACAAACCCAGCTTCTCCAACAAGCGAGAGAGTGAGTGAGTGAGTGAGTGAGTGAGTGGTGGTGGTGGTGGTGGTGGTGGTGGTGGTGGTGGTGGTGGTGGTGGTGGTGGTGGTGGTGGTGGTGGTGGTGGTGGTGAGTGGTGAGTGGTGAGTGAGTGAGTGAGAGAGAGAGAGAGAGAGAAAAACAGAAAGAAAGAGTGAGAGAGAGAAAAAAAAAAGAGTGTTCAATGGTATTGATTCTCTGCCAGGAAAACAATCCTTTCCCGTTTGAAGTGTTCTCTGCTCTGCTATTTCCTTCTGGTTTGCAGACTGCTGGGGGATTACTTAAAAAATATCGATAATTGCAGGTCCATTTTTCTGGACGCTAATATTTCAGGGCAGTCGGAGGCACAGGGGTGTACAATATCATGATTGAGTCGCCGGCCACATTGAGCCTGGAAAAGTTACTAGGTTAAGTTCCCCGTCCAAACCCTGTCATTAAAACGGGTGCATAGCTGGCTCACTAGCTCATCCTTGACAACTGGGAAATATTTACTCATCTCGACCCAGTGAACGATGGCCGTTTCACAGCTTGCTTTTTTTGCCCATTGTTCCCAAAGCCGGTGTAAAGCTTACTGCGTGAGTAAGTTGGTTAGAAAAACACAATTTGTTATTTTGTTCAAATTACAAACTCCTCGAGTGTGTCTCTGCTTTTGCAGTAAATTTCCAAACATCTGTGATCATGTGGCAACAGGTGAGGTGTGATACTGAACACTGGCTCCTCAACGCATAATGAGATAAAACATTAATTTCTCATCTACTACTTGCCATTTTCGGAGCAACGTGAACCCGCTCCTCTCTGCTCTTTCTATTTGTTTGTTTTTTGACATGGCCTATCCTGTTTTAGCCCTGGACCGCTTGAGTGAATTGCGCTTGTTTTGTAAGAGGGGATTTTCCACAGACAGTGCTGGCATCCAGTCTTAACCACAAGCATCTGAGAGCTCCTCAATCTGGTGGTCAGAGCGAGAGAGAGACTGCCACGTTAGATTAATATGGGGGGGCAAAAAAACAAGTCTAAAATAAAACATGATGGGGGGGGGGGTTGCTTGCTGACAGGGAAATAGGGGCTATGGGGACATGTGAGCCCTCTGTTGACTGAGAGCTGCTCAGAGTGTGGCGTGGAGCGGGAGGCCAGGCCAGGAAGGCAGGGGAGGGATGGGATGGGGGTGTAGGGAGCAGGGAGGGAGCAGTGTGGGGGGTGATGGGAGGAAAACTCGAGACCCGACCTTGGGAGGGAGTACTCTTTCTGTCACCCTATACCCTCTGGGAGCCCTCCACCAGTCCAGCAGGCATCCCATCCTGCCACAGCAAAATAACTGTCGTAAACAATCCCACAATGCCCTGATGGCAGCACACACACACATGTGGCCTGGCCTGGGAGGGAGGGGACAAGGGAGATAGCTCATGACACTATGTGCACAGGGAGAAATTACTTAAGCATGTCCGGCGTTTTTATTGGCCCTGATTAGAAAGGGAACTGAGAGCCCAGCCAATAATTCATGCTCCATATGTGACAGAGGAGGTGGAGGAGAGGGTCGCTCTCACCTCACAGTGTTAGTAACCTACTGCAGGGTAACTCAACATTGGGGGGGGGGTTAAGAAAAGCCACCGAATCCCCAGTGTTTGTGCAAACGTATGTACGCCTACGTATGTCCCCTTTGTCACTTAAAGTCATTGCCACAAAGACCACTGGAACCAGTTCATTTGTGCATGGACAGTCTGTTATGCAACTGAATCAGTCTGACACAAATGGAAAAGCCAGAGACGTTGTGGGTTTAGAAATGCTCTCTCTTATTGTCTATTTATTTGTTCTCTGGCTGTCCATTGTGTGTGGTTATGGTAATTACGATGCTTTGCATAACATACACTCAGAGGTCTTCAAAATACTCCCCCAGCGCTTGGATAGCAGTAGCAGACAACAATGAAAATAGAAGCACTAGTAGCTGAGGTCTCGCACTCCTGACCGCAGGGTGTCGAGTTCAAATCCCAACCAGGCTACAGCTGTGAATTTGACCCTAATTGCTCTGTGGGGAAACGGAGAGCCTGAGTAGCTTCCAGGGTAACTTCACTGTGGACCAGGGCATCTGCCAAGCAACATGTTCAATGGAAATCATAGACCTCTCCATTGCATGAATGGAGAAGCATTGTCAGGGAGCATGAGAGCAAAGCTCATCATGGACAAGGTTTTCATGTGGCAAGTCAAAGGAGATTACGTGTGAGCACTGGCGGGGAGGGTTGTTCTTGGATCTTGTGTCAAAACCCAGTTCCTTCACTGGCCTGAGTCTGTTGTGGGAGAACTCTTCTCAGCAGTGCTAACCAAACTCTTTCCCCTGGATCACTCCACCTAATCCTGATTGGCCCGTAGGTGATAGCCATTAGTGCTCAAGTAAAAACATACTGTAAATCTAGAGGTTATTCTTGCCTCAACTTTTTTTTTTGTCTGAAAAAGAGTGTCAATGTCTACGTTTTTTTTCTATTAGAGAAAGAGGAGATTGAGAGATTGAAAACAAGTGAGGGAAAGACAGATATATAAAACAGCGGGCAAGAGCACTTTCAGATCCAGGAGAGTAGAGTAGAGCAGTGGAAGACCTCTTCTCTGTCTCCTAACAGGGAGGACGTAATGTCTCTGAGGAGATGAGGGACTTCTTACCATCATTATTTGCACCTGCAGCAGCTGCATAGATCTGCCGAGTGTCATGGCTCACTCCCAGGCTTTAACAGCAACACGTTAGCTTTAGGTGGGCTAACGAGGTGCCTTCAACTCTCAATCTCTAGTTTCTTCCTAGCAGTCAACGGTTGGCGGTTTAGGTCACTGGAACATTGCTTGCCTAACAATCTTCCCAGAAATGTGGCTGGTTGAAAGATTTAAGGCGTATGAAATTCTATTGTTCATCTCCAAGATCAACAAGTCAGTTTGTCTTAATCTTGTTATCGTACCAACAACAAATTACAAACAGATTGTAGTTTATGTAAATGAATACAGATGTCCCCAGTTGCCTCACTAAGAAAATGGAGGTAATCTAGAAAGGTAAGTGTAACATAGATTAACTTTGAAATGTGACAAATACAGCATGTGTCCGATGGTCTGACACGGGTATATAGTTAGATAGATTATGTCATTATGGTCAAAGAGTGAAGGGGAGTGAGACAGAGAGACAGACAGAGACAGACAGAGACAGAGAGGCAGACAGAGACAGAGAGAGGCAGACAGAGACAGAGAGAGGCAGACAGAGAGAGGCAGAGAGAGAACGACAGCGACAGAGGGAGGCAGAGAGACAGACAGAGACAGACAGACAGACAGACAGACAGACAGACAGACAGACAGAGACCGAGAGAGGCAGACAGAGGCAGACAGAGGCAGACAGAGACAGAGAGAGGCAGACAGAGACAGAGAGAGGCAGACAGAGGCAGAGAGAGACAGAGAGAGGCAGACAGAGGCAGACAGAGACAGAGAGAGGCAGACAGAGGCAGAGAGAGACCGAGAGAGGCAGACAGAGGCAGACAGAGACAGAGAGAGGCAGACAGAGGCAGACAGAGACAGAGAGAGGCAGACAGAGGCAGAGAGAGACAGAGAGAGGCAGACAGAGACAGAGAGAGGCAGACAGAGGCAGAGAGAGACAGACAGAGACCGAGAGAGGCAGACAGAGGCAGACAGAGACAGACAGAGAGGCAGACAGAGGCAGACAGAGACAGACAGAGAGGCAGACAGAGGCAGAGAGAGACAGAGAGAGGCAGACAGAGACAGAGAGAGGCAGACAGAGGCAGAGAGAGACAGAGAGAGGCAGACAGAGGCAGACAGAGACAGAGAGAGGCAGACAGAGGCAGAGAGAGACAGACAGAGACCGAGAGAGGCAGACAGAGGCAGACAGAGACAGACAGAGAGGCCAGCTGTGAGGAAATACTCATCATTGTGACTGAGGTTGTAATAAGGAACAGACGGTTACAGCATTACAACCATTATGGCATGGGGATACTCACTGGGACTGTGTGTGTGTGTGTGTGTGTGTGTGTGTGTGTGTGTGTGTGTGTGTGTGTGTGTGTGTGTGTGTGTGTCGTGAGTGCAATCCAATAGAGTGATTAGAAAGCTTCATTTGTGTGACCATGACATGGTAGAATAGGTTCTGTTCTGCTGTAGTGTGGTGAGAGGCCAGTAAGATGTGTAATAAATACCACTGAATAACACTTACTAGCACATTAATGAGGAGTTGAGGGTAAAAAAAACACTGTTTCTGGGCAGAGATGCGTCAAGCCAACATGTCAGGTATTTAAATAACAGGTTAGATTGGAACATGGCTCATTTTTAGCCACTGATTAGATGGGGTGTACATTGGGTCAACTGAGGCGAGACAGGTGTGGGAGGAGACTTTTCGGTTGGCCTGAATGTAAGAAGGCTGCCATCTAGTGACGGGTGTAAGTAATACATACATGGAGAGGCCAGACAGGGTCCTCCAATGATCTTTTTATGAGATAAGCACCATTGGAGCACTGTAAGCTTTGTTTTAACGTCCCAGCATAAAGGCTGCCCACATGCCGCTGACCAAAGCACACTGAATGACATTCTCACCACATGGTTATATGGGCCGAGCCATTACCATTCACATTAACATGAAACAATTTCATTTTTGGATGAACCACATGGTAATACTGTATTATGAACCCAGGCCACTTCTAGCCCACTCAGTGGAAGTGTATGTTCAGGGAGCTGATTCATATTTCAATTAGCGCAAGAGGGAGGTCTCCACACTGTGACCCTCCACATCTCCACCAGATGGTTACCACAGCTCTAGAGAGACTGTCATTAGATGCCATTTGCAATTAGTCACATAGAACATTTCCTTCACGGCCACCCAACCTGTGCCTTTGTCGTTTTCAGTCTGTTTCTGCTTGATACCAACTTATTTGGTACGACAATGATTGAATAATTGGCTGAAGCAGAAACAGACTAGAAACAAGGTTAACTTTAGTATACTGCCCTGTACATATTAGCCTGTTACCGAGCCTGATCCTGTTACGATGTGCTTTCAAACCCAGCACTCCTATTTCTACTCAGCTGTGCGCAGACACCTAGACACGGACGCGGACACGCACAGGGGTGTAAGGTAACGGTTCTATTCCTGACAGAGCGCATTTGGTCTATAAGAACAGCAGGTGAGTCGTGAACACGTTGATTAATTCGAGCCGTTCGTCAGGGAGCTGTCGCGTTCCGCTGCTCTGTGTGTGGTAGGCGGGACAGGGTGGGTTCTACCGGGCCCAAGTGGTCTGCTGGTTCAGCTAGGTGAAATAACATGGTGAGAAATAGCAGCACGACCCGCACAGTAAATATTAAAGGGTGTTAATAGTTCATGTTGTCTGCTGTAGGCCCCGGGGCCCCCACTTCTCTGCAAACACATCTGTGCCACGCTGGACACACAGGCAGACTCTAAAAAAAGATTGTATCCTTTCAGCACGTCGGAAAACAGGTGCCACATCGCGAGCCAAAGCAAGCAAGATTACTGAACTCTTGAAAAAGTGAGGTGTGTCAGCGAGAGAACACAAGAGGGGAGCAGCAGGGATTTTAATCATAAGACACTCAACTCTGGAGAGCAGAGCACGTCATCTGTTTAATGTCTCCCACACATGGCTCTATAAAAAAAACTGCATTACCCTCTTATGACCCTGCACTCCGTGTCCCAGACTGACAGAGCTTCTAGACTCCCACTGTTTACATGAGCCCATCTACAGTATGTCTGCCTGAGTACCCCATCATAACATCTCTCTCTCTCTCTCTCTCAAAGCCATTCTGCGTGTTACTAATGTGTCATGTCTCTATCGTTGTCACTGAGCCTGAGGTGAGACAGGCGGCGTGTCGCTTATAGTAGCTAGCTGTCTGTACGTGGCTAACGAGAGTTCTTTCTCTCTGTGTTCTCTGCTCCAGCACACCACCGTCCTCCCCTTCATCATCATTGAGATGAGGACCACGCACCACCAGTATCCCAGCAGGCCTTGTGGACTGATAGCTGTGTGCAGCTTCGCTGTGGGATATGTCCTATGGTAAGAGCCCCCTTTTCTTCCCACAATGGTAGGCTGAACTCTTTTTTGTTGTTGTTGATAAGAGACCATAAGATGTTATTGTCCGTTTCCACTTAACTTTGGTTTTTAAATACAAGAACATACTGTACAGAACAGAGAAACATCACTTTATAAACACTGCATAGTGAAGACCAGCAGGCCCGCCCCTCCCCAGTGAGCATGTTATCAGGTTAGCTGGCTACCTCTCCTCTCCAGGCCCATGGCTCTGGCAGCTAGCTCCACTTCAACACCTGTTTCTCATGGCTCTGTCCCTCCACACCCTCATGATGGATGGCCCTCTCCCAGCATAATGACACAGTCTCTCGCAAATCTCCTGCAGATAAAAATGCCTCTAACCTTCCTCTATCAGTCAGGAAAGAGAGAAAGCGAGAGAGAGAGAGAGAGAGAGAAAGAGAGAGAGATCTGTCTCTGGTCTGGGAGAGAGGCCTGCCTTGTGACAAAACATTCTACTGAACCAGAGAACCAGACCCTAATCCTGACACGGCACGGCAGATGTAATGCTCACGGAAGAGGGAAAAACAGGAGAGGCGGCGAGCTGGAGGAGCCCTCTACTGCAGCAGCCCTCTACTGCAGCGAACCAGGGCCGACAGCATGGAGAAAGGGTTTCCAGAATCACCTGAAATGTAGGAGTCCCACTAGAAGTGTCAAGGCCCCCACCTCTCTCTGTATTAATCCCTGGCTAAAATGAAGAGGATTATATCCCCACACGTCTCACAGGGTCAGAGAATCTGTCTCGCTTCCCTCAGCAGGAGAGGGAAAAGTGCTGGAGCTGGGTAAATCCATAGTCTGCCTTACATGGGGATTACCCAGCCATGGAGTTACAGAGAGAGGGGGGGAGGGAGAGAGAGGAGGAGGGAGTGAAAGAGGGATAGAGAAAGATGTCAAGCCTAAAGTAGGGCGAGTTATGCTTAGGTGGCAGACGATCTGATCTGTGTACAGTTTTGTTAGTCTGTCAGACACCATCAATAATACAGACACAGGTAGGCTCAATAATTAGGATTTTCTCAAATCAGGAAACTGAGGAAATGCTATGTTACTAAAAGGAACATTGGGATTTTCCCCTGAATCCATGGAGTCAGTCGGAAAAAATATATATTGTTGCTTACGAAAGAAGCATACAGTACATCATAAATGAGGGGAGAGGTCAACGGATGTAACTGTTAGATGAACAACCTTGTTTGTCCCCACATGTGCAAACGGAGGACCTAATATTCCCATTCAATTAATTGCCCAATTGTTGAATTCAGCTAATTGAAGCATTTACATAATTTACCATATTACTCACAGCTTCTCCGCGTGGTCTAAAGTAGTCTAATCACTTGATATTAGTGAGATCACCTGTATTGTGGAGCAGCCTAGGGCCAGGGTAAGGGCCAGTCCAGTCTCACCCTGAGTGATAGCTTGGGAATCAGTGAGCGAAGGAGAGGCTGTGAGTGGACCAGCTGACACACTACTGTCACCTGTCACTAATGTGCCCTTGTCCAGTACTGTATGCTCTCTCTCTGAGACCTCCCCTGGCAGTTTCTCTCTCTCTCTCTCTCTCTCTCTCTCTCTCTCTGAGACCTCCCCTGGCAGTTTCTCTCTCTCTGAGACCTCCCCTGGCAGTTTCTCTCTCTCTCTCTCTGAGACCTCCCCTGGCAGTTTCTCTCTCTCTCTCTCTCTGAGACCTCCCGTGGCAGTTTCTCTCTCTCTGAGACCTCCCCTGGCAGTTTCTCTCTCTCTCTCTCTGAGACCTCCCGTGGCAGTTTCTCTCTCTCTGAGACCTCCCCTGGCAGTTTCTTTCTCTCTGAGACCTCCCCTGGCAGTTTCTCTCTCTCTCTCTCTCTGAGACCTCCCCTGGCAGTTTCTCTCTCTCTCTCTCTCTGAGACCTCCCCTGGCAGTTTCTCTCTCTCTCTCTCTCTGAGACCTCCCCTGGCAGTTTCTCTCTCTCTCTCTCTCTCTCTCTCTCTGAGACCTCCCCTGGCAGTTTCTCTCTCTCTCTCTCTCTCTCTGAGACCTCCCCTGGCAGTTTCTCTCTCTCTCTCTCTCTCTCTCTCTCTCTCTCTCTCTGAGACCTCCCCTGGCAGTTTCTCTCTCTCTCTCTGAGACCTCCCGTGGCAGTTTCTCTCTCTCTGAGACCTACCCTGGCAGTTTCTCTCTCTCTCTCTCTCTGAGACCTCCCCTGGCAGTTTCTCTCTCTCTCTGAGACCTCCCGTGGCAGTTTCTCTCTCTCTCTCTCTCTCTCTCTCTCTGAGACCTCCCCTGGCAGTTTCTTTCTCTCTGAGACCTCCCCTGGCAGTTTCTCTCTCTCTCTCTCTGAGACCTCCCCTGGCAGTTTCTCTCTCTCTCTCTCTCTCTCTGAGACCTCCCCTGGCAGTTTCTCTCTCTCTCTCTGAGACCTCCCGTGGCAGTTTCTCTCTCTCTGAGACCTACCCTGGCAGTTTCTCTCTCTCTCTCTCTCTCTCTCTCTCTCTCTCTGAGACCTCCCCTGGCAGTTTCTCTCTCTCTCTGAGACCTCCCGTGGCAGTTTCTCTCTCTCTCTCTCTCTCTCTCTCTGAGACCTCCCCTGGCAGTTTCTCCCTCTCTCAATGAAATGTCGATTTAAGTAGCTTTATTGCAAGTGGAATAGATAAAACAAAAGTGAAATGAACAAAAAATATACAGTAAACATTACACTCTTTCGCTCTCCCTGAGATCTCCCCTGGAAGTCTCTCTCTCTCCCTGAGATCTCCCCTGGAAGTCAGTCAGTCAGACTCCCTCTCTCCCTCCCTCCCTCCCTGAGATCTCCCCTGGCAGTCTCTCTCTCTCCCCCTGAGATCTCCCCTGGAAGTCTCTCTCTCTCGGAAGTGTTTCTCGCTCTCTCAATTAAATGTCAATTTAAGTGGCTTTATTCAAAGTGAAATAGATAATAAACAAAAGTGAAAAACAAAAAATGTACAGTAAATATTACACTCTCTCCCTGAGACATCCCCTGGCTGGCAGTCTCTCTCTCTCTCTCTCCACAGATGGTACTTCCAATGTCCTCTGCTACTGTTATGTATCAGTAGCACTTTATGTTCAAAAGTGTACAATGAGTATACCAAACATTAGGAACACCTTCCTAATATTGAGTTGCACCACGACCACCTGGATTCACCTGGTCAGTCTGTCATGGAAAGAGCAGATGTCCTTAATGTTTTGTATACTCAGTGTATGTTACATTCATTTCAGTGATTCAGCATAATTTAGGGCCGGTATGTTTTTAGAATCATCATCTCACTATAAAAAAAATGAGTCTCTGGATTCCTACAGAAGGACAGCTGTCTGTCTCACACTCCTAACTTTATGAAAAGGAAGTGGCTGGATACTATAGTAGGCAGACAGACAAAGGGACATGGAGAGTGGGTGTACTACAGCTACAAAGGATCTCCACTTTGGCCATCTTTGAGACTCTATTGCATACACACAATAACATACACACTATACACATGGATTTTGTAGTGTAGATATGCGGTAGTGGTGGAGTAGGGGCCTGAGGGCACACAGTGTGTTGTGGAAATTGTGAATGTAATGTAATATTTTTTAAATTGTATAACTGCCTTCATTTTGCTGGACCCCAGGAAGACAGCAGCTAATGGGGATCCATAGTAAATACAAATACAGACAAGTGGGTATAATTGAGCAATAAGGTGTGGCTAAGGGCTGTTCTTATGCACAACGCAACACGGAGTGCCTGGATACAGCCATTAGCCGTGGTATATTGGCCATATCCCACAAACCCCCGAGGTGCCTTATTGCTATTATAAACTGGTTACCAACATAATTAGAACACTAAACAAGCCATTTTTGGTCATACCCGTGGTATACTGTCTGATATACCACAGCTTTCAACACAACCAGCATTCAAGGCTCAAACCACCCGGTTTATAATATAAACAAACTCTCTACTCTCTTTCCTTATATATCTCTGTCCTCTATCATCTCACCCCTACCTCCCTCACTCTGTCAGGATGTGCTGGGTACATCATGTCACCGGCGTGTGGGTCTACCCCCTGTTGGAGCAGATCAGTCCCCTGGCAAAGGTGGCCTTCTTCTCCTGCCTCACTGTCCTGATTAACATCTACTACGTCCTGGGAGAGGTCCTCAACAGCTACATCTGGGACGGCTCCAAATGTAAGCCCTCAGCACGTCTGGCAGCTGCTCCCTCTGTGTGTGTGTGTGTGTGTGTGTGTGTGTTCCACAGTGTGGAGCGGGATAGCACGCTAAGGGCCTCTACTAGCATGAATCCTTGTGGTTTCAGAGCCTCTAGTGGTGCTCTCAATCACACACCAGCACTCACCCATGAGTGCAAACGAGTTCAAAAATGTGTACACACACTAACACACACACACGCAAACACAAGTACACCGTTGAGCTTACACACATACACACATACACATTCCTGTACCTATTTGCATTTAAAGTGCGGGCTGGGAGGTCCGTGGGAGGAGAGCTATCTGCAGCGCTACAGATGGGATAGGAGAGAAGAGTCGAAAAGCAGACTGACTGCAGCTAGCAGACAAATCCCTCCATCCCTCCTCCTCCCACCTGTTTAACACTGACCCACAAATCAACACTACCCTTCTGTTTCCTCTCACACCCTTCCACGTCCTACAATCTGCTCACTCCTCCTGCATCTCTCTTTCCTGTCTAATTCATCTTCACCCCTCCCGTTTCCTCTTCTCCTTTTGTTCCTTCTCCTCCGCCCGTTCTCTCCTCACTCCCTTTTGTTTGTTAGTCCCTTCTTCCTCTCCTCTCCTCTTTCATCCTCCTTTCTTTCCAATCCCCCCTCTCCTGTCCCTGGTCTAGTCCTGCTGTGATTTAATTCATTTCTCTCTCCCACAGCTCCTTCCCTCAGAGCTCAAATTCCCATCTCACCGCTCCAACATAACCTCAATATACCCAAATGGGACATTTAATGATAGCTACAGTATATGAGGCCAATTGGTCTGCTATGAATGTTCAATTTGGCATTTCATTTTGGATGGAGTGACAACAGAGTCGTATTAGAAATGATAGTCTCTGAAAACGTACAAACTCTTTAGTATTCCTGTTCTTTGTCTTACACAACTTCATATTCTCCCCCTCAACACCACTGATTCAAGTTATGCATGATTAAACAAGAGAAAACCTTGCATTGATATTCATCTCTGTCTTCCAGGTGTTATAGACACAGACAAGGCTAAAGCTGACTGAAGGCCATTGCGGAGTAGGAACACTGCGTTGTGGGTCGCTGCAAAGACAGGCCCAATCCCAACCCGGACAGCATAATAACAACCTCTATGTAAATAAATGATTTAAAAAATATATGGGAATATGATCCGATTTTTTTTCTCTTTTGAAAATAACCTTTTGGGCTTTTAAAGTGCTGAATCCTCCTCTTGAAGTTGTTGGACTGTAGCTAAGACCTGAGATGCCTGTTTCCTGTCAATGACAAAGGTGGGATATGAATTCACCACTTTGTTATGGACTAGGAGGTATTACGATGACATTACATTTACTCACGTATTGGTATTTACTATTTAATCATCCTGTTTATCCATCTCTACGACTCAAGTCTTATCTGAACACCGAGTATACTGCATTAAATGGAATGAACTTATTGCTATGGGTGTGATATTAATCTTAAGATGCTTAGGCACTCTGGCAGAGTTAGCAAAAGCCATGTATCAGATTTAGCTTTCTCTTCTTTCTCTCCCTTTTCACTGGAGAGCTTTCTAGCGAGGGCATCTCGCCTACAGAGTGGCATGAATGACAGTCTTTTCCTGGTTGTGTAGTGTCTAACAGCTGTACCATAGAATGTTATTTTCTAGGACAGCCAGACTTGTGAGCTCCACTGTTCAAAATGACCCTTTCTTGTTTTTATGTTTTTGTAAAAAGGGATGACAGCGTTTGATTCTTGAAGTGTGTATGGTCTTTCAATAAAAAGGTGTTAAGTTATTTCGAGCGAGTCAGATGTGTCGCGCGTGTGTGTGTGTGTGTCAGTCTGAGTCTCACTGCAGCTCTTCTCTTCAATTAAAAAGAAAAATCACCACACTTGTGATTTAATGTTTGGCCTATATTTTCTCTGGCATTTCTGTCGGTCTTCTTTAGACACAGACTCTGCCCTAACATAACAATTCCTTTGTGCAGTGCTGGACAAGCTCTTAACGAGAAACACACATTCCAGCCCATAAGAAAATGGGTTATAGCTCGACAGACTAAATAACCAGAAGCTCAATACAAAAGAAATGTATCTATAATATGCCTTTTCATTCACATCACAGCTATTCCAAGGCGCTAGTAACTCTGGGACACAGACCTCAGAAGGTCTCATGAAATAATATGTTAGCCTATAAATGAAAGTATACCACAGTAGCATAATAGATAAATGGGATAAATTCTTTATGAGTGGCTGTAAGTTTGTTTTGACAGTGATATGATCTCAGCTGCTATTTATCATTTTTAAACAGGCTGTCATTGTATTACAACCCTATAAAATGTTTTCAACGTAGAGCCAAAACTGCAAAACACAACCAGTGTACTATCCTGCATCTCCTCTCTAGCTATCCCCACTTCTTCAAAACAAAACCTCTAAAAGTTTGCAACCAGCCAGCTCCCGTAATAGTAGCCGTCAGCTCAATTATATGGAAAAATTAAACCCTTCTCATCCATGTGCAAACACAGTCTTTGTAGTGAAACAGAAATAGGTGCTCTTGACAACTGTGGTTTTTCATCCTGATAGATAATGACATCTTTGCCGGGTAAGTTGTTTGTATACATTTTTGTCATGGTGTAGTGTGTACACCGTTGCAGGCTCTCTGTCAGCTTGATAACGAGAGAACGACACTTCATAGTCTTCTCATTAACACTGCCGGTCCCCCATGTGGAGGTGACAAATTGAATGCATTTTGAAGGATTTTTTGCTGGCATACATTAGCATAGTAATTGGGAAGTAAACTGTGTTTGGTAAGCAGGAGAAGCTTGAGCCACATTGCAAGGCTTAGTCACAGCCAATCAAAAGTATGATAACTACAAACTTGCAGGCGGAAATGCCAGAGTCTGAGCACAAATAACATTACCGCTCAACGCGTACTGACATTAGTGGAAGTAAAAGCAGTTTAAATGCAGCCTTTCTGTTCTCCAGGCCCCAGTGGGTGGAAAATCATAGAGTGACACCAAGCAGCTCATTCAGCGGGCACAAGATGGAGGCCCAAATATAGCCCTGCATAGTGGCTCCAAGCACTCACTGTGGTGGCACTCAACCCCTGCACCCTACAGGCACAGAAAATACAGATCCTTTGGCAAGGTGTGTGTGTGTGTGTGTGTGTGTGTGTGTTTCTCTGCCGGGTGTGTGGGGGCAGGCGGCTGAGTATGTGTACTGTGCCAGTCTTAGGCAGGGATCCTGAGTGGTTCTTTGGCCGTAGCAGCAGAGCTCTACATGAGTGACCTTCAGGGGGGGTTGTATGGTCAGAATGTAGCGAAGGGCATGACATCTCTCATCTAACACGCCACTACTGCAAGCATCAAACATTTAAAACCTCTATGTGGGAATGAACCATAACACACAAAACCAGAGGGAACTGGAGAGAGGTTATTATTACGTGATTAAGATCAATAACACGACAGCATGTAAGGGCCTAATCACTGTTTGTAGAAAAAAAACTCTCAAAGACAAATTATCTAAAAACCTGAGGGATGGAGCTAGAGAAAAGAAAGCACTCTCAAATTCATACACGGTGACTCGGTCAATAACAAAGTGGTCATATGAAGCAGATGCTAAGCTACAGGTCTGTTTTGCTAGTACAGACTGGAATATGTTGAGGAGTACACCACCTCAGTCACTGGCTTCATCAATAAGTGCATCGATGACATCGTCCCCACAGTGACTGTACGTGCATACCCAAACCAGAAGCCATGGATTACAGGCAACATTCGCACTGAGCTAAAGGGTAGAGCTTCTGCTTACAAGGAGCGGGACTCTAACCCGGAAGCTAATAAGAAATCATGCTATGCCCTCTGACAAACCATCAAACAGTCAAAGCGTCAATACAGGACTAAGATCGAATCGTACTACACCGGCTCCGAAGCTCGTTGGATGTGGCAGGGCTTGCAAACTAGTAGACTGCAAAGGGAAGCACAGCCGAGAACTGCCCAGTGACACGAGCCTACCAGACGAGCTAAATTACTTCTATGCTCGCTTCGAGGCAAGTAACACTGAAACATGCATGAGAGCATCAGCTGTTCCGGACGACTGTGTGATTACGCTCTCCGCAGCCGATGTGAGTAAGACCTTTAAACAGGTGAACATTCACAAGACTGCAGGGCCAGACGGATTACCAGGACGTGTACCCCGAGCATGCGCTGACCAACTGGCAAGTGTCTTCATTTACATTTTCAACCTCTCCCCATCATAGCCACATCTCTCAAGAAAAAGATTAAAGCACAGAAACTGCTGAAATTACAGGACACACTAAGAAACTTAAAACGATCTCATAGTCAATACAAAGTCACTCTTATATTACGAGAGATTCAAAAGGTGAAACAGGAAATTGACCAGATTTATAGAGAAGAAGTAGAGAGAAAGCTTAGGTTCCTGAAACAACGATATTATGAAGCTCAAAGGCAACCAAATTACTAGCATGGAGACTCAGGAAACAACAAGCACAGAATATCATTTTCAAAATAAAAGACCCCAAAACAAAAAAGATCACATGCAAATTAGATGAAATACAGAATGCATTTGCATCATATTACACAAATCTGTACAAGCAACCAGAGAAGGCAGATGCACAGACAATAGAGAATTTGTTGAACTCACTTGATCTCCCCTCATTTGGGACAGAGCAAAATGATAGACTAGAAATAACTACTGAAGAAATTAATAAAGCAACATCTCAACAAAAAGTCAACAAGTCTCCAGGCACTGATGGCTTCCCTTCAGAATGGTTCAAGACCTTCAGAGAACAACTAACACCTCTACTTAAGGCCTGTATTAACTGGACTCTGAGGGAGGGGGTCTCCCACCGTCATGGAGAGAGGCCATCATATCTGTAATCCCAAAAGAGGGTAAAGATAAGAAGGAATGCAGTTTATATAGACCTATCGCAATTCTTAACACAGATTATAAACTATATGCATCAATAATAGCCAACAGAACGGAGAACATAATCCCAGAATTTATTGACGGAGATCAAACTGGTTTCATACAAAATAGGCAGACACAGGACAATATAAGGAGAACACTACATGTCATGGACCACATTACTCAGAATAAGACATGTGCAATATTAATCAGCCTAGATGCAGAAAAGGCATTTGATTCAGTGGGATGGGATTACCTATTCCAAATTATGGAAAGAATTGGTCTCAAAGAAGTGATACAGTGCATCAAAACACTGTATTCATGTCTGACCGCTAGAATAAAGATAAATGGACATTTGACACGAACAATCAAATTAGAGCGAGGGGCAAGAAAAGGCTGTAATCTTTCACCCACGCTCTTCTCCTTGTACCTCGAACCATTAGCACAGGCAATAAGACAGGACCCAACCTTAGAGGGAATAACAATAAGAGGCAGTGAACACAAGATATGCATGTATGCTGATGACGTTCTGTTATTCCTTAAAGACCCAGGCTCAAGTGTACCAAGACTGATGGATGTTTTACAAACATTTGGAACATATTCAGGGTATGTGCTTTACATACACAAGACCCAAAACCTAGTATATAATTATACCCCACAGGAAGAGCAGGTATAACTTCCACTGGACCTCTTTAACCATTAAATATATTGGAGCATAACTACCAAAGATACACCCAAACTTTATTGCATGAATTACGATCACATCAACAAGAAAATATACAGTGCCTTGCGAAAGTATTCGGCCCCCTTGAACTTTGCGAGAATCTGTGGAAAGAACTGAAAACTGCTGTTCACAAATGCTCTCCATCCAACCTCACTGAGCTCGAGCTGTTTTGCAAGGAGGAATGGGGAAAAAATTCAGTCTCTCGATGTGCAAAACTGATAGAGACATACCCCAAGCGACTTACAGCTGTAATCGCAGCAAAAGGTGGCGCTACAAAGTATTAACTTAAGGGGGCTGAATAATTTTGCACGCCCAATTTTTCAGTTTTTGATTTGTTAAAAAAGTTTGAAATATCCAATAAATGTCGTTCCACTTCATGATTGTGTCCCACTTGTTGTTGATTCTTCACAAAGAAATACAGTTTTATATCTTTATGTTTGAAGCCTGTGAAATGTGGCAAAAGGTCGCAAAGTTCAAGGGGGCCGAATACTTTCGCAAGGCACTGTATGATGACCTATAGGTGGAATTCACTTCCCTTAGATCTTAGTAGTAGAATTGAAACAATCAAAATAAACATCCTGCCAAGGTTACTGTATTTGTTCCAATCACTGCCCATACAAATCCCACCTAAACAGTTTAGGGAATGGGATAAACGGATATCAAGGTTTATCTGGAACAGTAAGAGACCAAGAATTAGATATACAACATTACAATTACCAAACAACTGTGGGGGTATGGCCTTACCAAACCTACAAGATTATTATGTGTCAGCCCAATTGAGACCTCTGGTGTGTTTGTGCAATTCAGAATACGAATCCAAATGGAAAGACATTGAAACTACTTTGACAGAGATTCCCAAAACTGACTGAATGGGTAATAAGGACATGGTAATAGAAAAATACAATAGACAAAATCAGTGGATAAATTTCTCTCTGAAGACATGATTTAGGGTAGTTAAGCAAAATAATTTAGACAGAGAGATCAAACTGCTGAGTTGGCCCGCATACGACCTCAGCTTCATCCCGGCAACTCAGGACAGCAGATTTAAACAATGGACGCAGAAAGGCATCACATCATTCAGTATAATTATAAGGAATGGGGACCGAGATAACTTCCAGAAGTAAAGAACATGGCTTGGATAAACAAGATTTTTACAGATACCTACAAGTCCAACACTATTTCTTAAGGGAGATAAAAGTGACTGACCCTCGAGCACCTCAAATTAATCCAAGTATTCACTAATGCATACAACTTGGGGAGTAACAAAAAAACATTTACAAATCTCTACTTGGGTATTCAATCACCAAAGAAACATTCTACAAACTATATTAAAAAGAAATGGGAGGAGGAACTTGACATTGAAATAACTGATGAAACATGGTTGAACATATTAGAGACTCAACATAGCTCCACCAACTCAAGGTCATGGAGATAATTATGTTGGAAGAATGTTATATGTTTCTTCATAACACCTAAACTGAAATCCAAACAGACTGGTTCCCTACACCCTTCTTGGAGAGAATGTGGGCTATCAAGGGTGGATCACTCTCATATCTTCTGGTCCTGCTCCGCAATCAAAACTTACTGGGGAGAAATAAGATCGAACATTGGAAAAATAATGGGATTTGACATCGAACAAACATTAATTTCTTTGTACTTGGGTGAAATACCTGATAACTTACACAATAGAGAAAAGTACCTCTTGAAGGCAGCCAGTAAAAAGGCTTTCACTAGGAAATGGCTAGAAAAAGACCCTCCCACAGTGACACAATGGATAGACATTGTAAAATAAATACACCACATGGAGCGTATGACCTTTGCTTTAAGAACTCTACAGGAGAGAGGTCAATACTGGGAAAAATGTGTTTCGTACTTGAAAAAGGTCTAATTCAAAGATGTCAATGTAACTAATATGATGATGAAGATATGACGTGCACTGTAACTGCCAGATCTTTTTTGTTGTTCGTTTATTTTACATTATTTGTACTTTCTTTGTGTTCCTACAATAAAATCAGAGTATATGGAGGTATATATTTTTAAAGCTCATCACTAAGCAAAGGACCCTGGGACTAAACACCTCCCTCTGCAACTGGATCCTGGACTTCCTGACAGGCCACCCCCAGGTGGTAAGGGTAGGTAACAACACATCCGCCACCCTGATCCTCAACACGGGGGCCCCTCAGAAGTGTGTGCTTAGTCCCCTCCTGTACTCCCTGTTCACTCATGACTGCACGGCCAGGCACAACACCATCATTACCTTTGCCAATGACACAACAGTGGCAGGCCTGATCACCAACAATGATAAGACAGCATATAGGGATGAATCTGGGTTTGGCGAATGCCAGGTGAACATGTCGTTCCCCAATGCATAGTGCCAACTATAAAGTTTGGTGGAGGAGGAATGGTCTGGGGCTAGGCCCTAGTTCCAGTGAAGGGAAATCTTAACGCTACAGCATACAATGACATTCTAGACGATTCTGTGCTTCCAAATTTGTGGTAACAGTTTGGGGAAGGCCCTGTCCTGTTAACAGCATAACAATGACCGTGTGCACAAAGCGAGGTCCATACACAAATGGTTTATCGAAATCGGTGTGGAGGAACTTGACTGGCCTGCACAGAGCCCTGACCTCACCACCATCGAACACCTTTGGGATGAATTGGAACGCTGACTGCGAGCCAGGCCTAATCGCCCAACATCAGTAGGCGAACTCACTCATGCTCTTGTGTCTGAATGGAAGTCCCCACAGAAATGTTTCAACATCTAGCCTTCCCAGAAGAGTAGAGGCTGTTATAGCAGCAAGGCACTTTACAGGCCATGGATAGTGTCCACTGTCCATTCAAACTATGCTCTAAGGGTATAAAACACTGTCAATAATATGAAAATAAAATTGAGTGCTGATGCAAAAGGCTGAGCGAATAAGTGAAAAGATGAAAAAGTACATTTGATTTCTTTGTCAGACAAACAAATCCATAGGACCCATGGTTGTGTTCCAAGTCTGTTTCAGGAGAACCCTTTGTTAGCTACTCCCTTTGCCTTATGTTCGTTCTCTGCTCCTCACCTCATTACTTAACGAATATTGCCCCCTGCTGGATAGCACCAGTATCTCACTCCTTCCTTGTCTTGGGCTTGGGGGCTGAAAGAGAATGGGAAAAATAGCAGGCCTACTGTAAGTGGAAATACTTAAGATACACATGTTACAAGACAACAGTAGCAGGTCTTACCATTTGGCTTCTCCTGTTTATAAAAAGGTCTTCAGCATTTCCACTGCTTCTTCTGCTCTGAAACATGAGAAACACTGAAAATTAAGGAGTATATATATGAATAAAGTATATGAATGATCCTATTCAACTATTCAAATCAAGGCTGCTGCATTAATGAGGATGTATTTGAACACGGGATGCATTTCTACCAAAATGCTGTAAACACTATAGACTGTACTTTTAATGATGACCCAGTGTGGGGTAGATCAGCAGAATTATGTCTAGAACAGATCCACAGTCACCAAACCTGCCATTATAACACCCATACACCATCTGTTTCACTGTTAAAGTAAAACAGATAATGACCTATACTCACACATGTACTATAGAGGAATTCTCAAGGTAATAACCCTCAAAAGGGAACATACACCAATGCTATGGTAAACCGCAATGGGTAAACTCAAGTTTACTGGTTGATGAGGTCAAGGATACTGATCAGGCGAAGAGCTCCTGCACACCTGGCACCTGATGCGTGGCTCCAGTCACCTAGAGGGGTGGCAGGGTAGCCTAGTGGTTAGAGCGTTGGACTAGTAACCAAAAGGTTGCAAGTTCAAATCCCCAAGCTGACAAGGTACAAATCTGTCATTCTGCCCCCGAACAGGCAGTTAACCCACCGTTCCTAGGCCGTCATTGAAAATAAGAATTTGTTCTTAACTGACTTGCCTAGTTAAATAAAGGTAACTAAAAAAGAGCAGGGTTTCCCAAACTCGCATCTATGTCAAGACAAAAAAAAACAATGATTGCAAAGTTAAACAAACCATTATCCAAAGCTTATTTTACCTATAAAGGAGGTGGAGATTATTCAAAGCAGATCATTACAAGTAGTTTGTTGTTTTTGTTGTAATCATTTACTGGTGAGACTGTCCTGCCTTTAGTCGTCACTGTTTCGTTCCTTTTGTTTTAATTCCTCATAGTGAAAACGCAAAAGAAAATGTTTTTTTTGTTTCTCTAAAGTTAACGCTAAATATGAGGAACGAAACAGCTACCACAAACGGCGCAATGTCCTGCCCCTATGCCTATGTCAAACTTAGCATGTCAAAGACTCTGTAAGTCGAAGACACATGGCTGAAAGTATTTTCTAGAAACGACATACTTTTCCACATTCTCTATCCCCATGTTAGATGTACAGTCTGAGAAACTACATCAATTAGAAGATGCCACAAACACACACGAACTACCAGAATGCTCAAGCGACAGACAGCCTTATAACACCATCGCTGCCTGGAACAATTTCATGGCGCTTGGGTGCATTGTGGGGGAAGATAATATTGGACGGACCACTCAGTAATTTACAGATGATCGCAGAAACACCGATGAATCGTTGTCGCTTTGCTTAGTGTTCTGCTTCACACATGCATGTTTGACAGCGAGCAGCTAGCCAGCCATCTAGCCAGGGAGAGGCTATACCAAAGACAGTGCATTATGAAGATCCCTGGGCACACTTGTAGGCGACGTCGGCTAGCAAAACTCATACGTAGAAGCACGTTATCGGGTCGTCTTTCGTCGAACTGCGCATATGCAGGTCGTCAACTCAGAGGCACTCTTTCTGTATAAAGTTGTTTTTTGACGAAAATGAAAACGTGTCCGTTTGTGACTCACAGGGTTGGAGTCATAAACAAGTTCAACTACATAATACATTGGCTCGAATCTAAATTGTTCCTTTAGATTTCGAGAAAATTAATGAATAAGTAAGATCCTATCTTTGGCTATACGGACACACATGGTGCCCAAATTGATGACGTATGTAAGTATATCGCGCAGCTGAGAGTCAGGTGTGGAATTTTGTATAATTTCATTACAACAAATTGTGATGTTAAGCCTACCCTACCAAATTAAAAAGCATTCAGTGGCTACCTTCAACCTATAATACATTTAAGTAGTTTGACATTTTCTAAGCAAAAGAAAATGTTTTTCAGCCATCCCAACACTGCCAGTATTTGAAAGTAACACCTACATTCCTTTGTACATACATGTCTCTGAATTTGTGCTTACTGGACATGTTCAAATTTGACCTCAATTATAACCAATAGAAAAAGTCTGAGGGCTGAAAAACGGGTGGGGGTCCACCACCACTCACAGAGGCTGAAGAGATGGCCCTCAGTCAAAACAGTGGGTGACCTATTGATGAAGGTATCTTTGGAGGAAGCTCATTAACTGATTTAGTGCTTCATACTAAATACATTAATTATTGCTTAGACTGATACCTGTAATTCTGTGGCATTCTTCTTTGAGTCTTGTGAGTCTGTGACTTGGGAACGCCACAAAAGGAAACGTTTCAGTGCAAGAGTCACATTTCTGACGGCCCAACAGACGGTTGCCTTGGAAATATGCTCAGCATCACCAATGTTATATAGAAAACTCCCGTTGGCAAAAAAGCAAAGTGCAACAAATTAATTTATTCCGAACTGAGAGCATGTGCACAATGTGTCATATGAACGATATGAGGGCTGAGAATATTGTTCAGATGAAAGATCGATTGAACATTTCTGTTTTTCTGCACAAACATAATCAGGGAATGATAAAACATCCAAGCAGGGCATGATCACCCTCTCCCAACTGAGATTTCTGTGGAGTATTTGTGCTTCAATTTCAACTGGCTCTTCAAGAAAAGGACACGCCATGTCTGACACCTTAAGACTGCAGGCTTCAGCTAAAGAGGAGGAGAAACTCGGGGCTAGTTGAAAACCTGCCAGCGAGCAGGTTAGCTCCACGGAGTATGTTGCCATAGTAACTGACTCAGAGTTAAACTGAACTGGCTTTGTGAAACCGAAATCCCAGACTTTCCTTCAACTCTTGAGTCAAATAACTATTGAGTTTTCACAAAACCCGCTTTCTGAAACAGGGCCCTGACCCTCAGAACATACCTGCAATTAACCCTGTTGACTCATCAGTAGGAAAGACTTGTTTTTGTTTTAGTCCATTCAACAACAATAGAGCTATACGAGCCTCGTTTCAACAGGAAACTTACTGGAATAGCTTATTGATAATATCTGTTGGAGAAAAAGTTTGGATGTTGCCACATAACTACTTAACACAATTAAGGAAGTTTCTTCTTAAATTATTCATAAATATTATCCTGCCAACCACTATATGAAGAAGTAAAAGTTCAAAATTGTAAGCTTTTGTAATGACCAAGCAGAAGCATTTGCATTATTTTTGTCATTGTAGAATTTGTGGCAAGACATCAGTAGATTTATAATTGAACACATTTATGAATATTTTACACTATTATGGGGAGATGTGCTGCTTGGATTCTTTTCTTATGATAGATATAAGTTTAAATAATTTTATTAGATTAATTTCATTATTATTTGGCCAAATTTCATATTCGTAAATGTACAAGCAAAACACATTTTCTTACCTTGCAAAAATAAATTGAACTATTTTAAGAAATTAAATACTCTACCAACAAAACAGCTGTTAGAACTATAATGTGTGTATGTCCCATAAGGACCTTGTGTAATGTGATATTGTACCCCCTAGCCCAATTGTCCTTTGTGTGTGTGTGTGTGTGTGTGTGTGTGTATGTATGTATGTATGTATGTATGTATGTATGCATGTATACACTTTTGTTCCCCCATGTACTTTTTGTGTTTTGTTGTTAATAATAATACAATTACAACATTGTTATGTTTTAAAGAGTAGTGAGGAGATGAATCTGTTCAGTCAGTCGGCAACAACTTGTAAAATAAAGTGATGTTTATTTTGATGGGCGAGAGAAGTAAATTGTAATTGGTCACCACTTACTTGTACATATCTACCTCAATTACCCAGTACCCCTGCACTTTAGCCTCGGAACTGGTACCCCGTGTATATTGCCAAATTATTGTTACTCATTGTGTATTTATTCCTCGTGTTATTATTTCTCTTTGCATTGTTGGCAGGGACCAGATTAAGAAACCATAGGCACCCAACCTTTTAAAAACTCATTTAATTAAATTCTACGTAATTTGTATGACAGAAGACGTTAGCTGATTTATTTTTTAATGGCACACAAATGACAAATGAGTGGCTACTAACAAATGTAGATCAATCTGGTAATAAATTCAAACAAACAAACCATGCCAATGAAGCGACACACAGATTGTACAATATAAGGACGAAATATATAAAGAGTATATTATAGGCTACAGTAGGCTACTAAATACAATTTCCATTGGCACACTGACTCACCAAACGATGAAGCCATAGGATACTCACGGTGATGGTCGATGCACTAGTCGTGGCAAGGTAAATAAACAGTGTTTCTGTTAGCTACAAATTGGGATCGAGGATTGTTTTTATATACTGGTTATACAGACCGATTAGTTTTATCTATATATATATATATATATATATATATAGTTTATAATCCGATTATATCTATGGCCACAAAGCAACAAACTGTACTGAGGCCTTCCCGACTGTAGGCATACCGATAACTGCCAAAATAAAGGAAACATTTTGAGTAAACAAGTGATACAAAGTATATGTTATGGTGTGGGGTGCATTTCGATGGAATGGTTTAAATCCACTTGTAGAATCTATGCCAAGGTGCATTGAATCTGTTCTGGCTGCTCGTGGTGGCGCAACATCCTAAAACACTATGTCGGTGTTTCCTTAATTTTACCAGATAGCCTTTCCTATATGTGCTTCTGATAACGTAATCCACATTTATTTTTTATAAACTGTTGATCCTCTATGGCTAAATTATGCTCTATGGTGTATTTTGAACATTGAGAGCGGGCTCCTGTGGGTGGATAATTTTTATTATTTATTTTATCTTATTTTTTGACTCTTGGGCACCGCCCTGACATACAATTGACCAGTCATTTTTATTTATTTATTATTCAGTTTAAAATGTAGGCCTACTACTGCTGCATTCACGTCCATATGTTTTGTACGTTTATTTTTGTACAAAACATATGGACAACTGAATGATTCTGACCAAGTTTCAAATTGTAGTTGAATTTTCTTGGAACAAACACAAATTACACTAGCTCAAAAAATACATGTAAGTACAGTAGCTGTCTGAGAAAGGCTCATCAAGACAACTGACGAATCCGTTCATCTCCACTAGACTCGCTGAGCGAAACACGTCACCAATTTGGGCACCAGGCGTGTCCACATAGACAATACAGTATGCCTCTCCACACCTCCATCAATTTCGTGTCATGTGCGCTGTGGAAAATAACACACTTGGGTGCTTTATTTATTGTATTTTATAAATATGCAATCGTCTCAATGTTTTAGTCTACTTGGAATTTCCTGAAACGCCACAAAATGAAATGTATTTTCGCAGGGACATTTGTCGGATTTAACATAACGATAACTGCTAGCCAGGAATGTTTACCTGTCTGGGTTTGATCACATGTATTTTATGTCAACTATGACTATTATGCATTTATGAAGCTAAGTTATATCTAAATAGTTCTAAAATAAATTGCATGAAATATAATCAGAATAAATCTAACTAGCTGATGGCCGTAACGTTAGCAAATGTTGGTGCAGTCGTTCTAGCTAGCTACATCCTGCCTATCTGTTCCAGGTGTGTACTTTCTAGGTAAATATGCCCAAAAGAAAACCAGAGATATACAGGAGCGTGAGGCATCAGAGTATATTGCTGATGCCTGACGTCAGTTCCACTTCGAGAGTAACCAGAGAACGTGCAACATGACAGGTAGGCTACAGATAGTCATCTCACCTTCAGTCTAACAGTAACAGGCCCTGAAATCTCCTGCAACAATCATGTCAAATGATTGCGATACTGCTGTGTTGATGATTCATATTTGTGCATTTTGAAACCCTGTTGATTTAAAAAAAAAATGTATAGTGTTGTCAATGCTCCCTACCTTAATTAAGAGAAGCCATTTTACATAATCTGAACTCAGAACCTCACAGCACTGCTGAAGAGCATGCACGTACCTGGTCATGACTTGATAGCTCAGCAAAATTATAGTTTATTAATGACATCACCTGTTTCTCTTCTAGACCAGCAAATAAACTTTAAATATTGGAGGACCTGAAGATTAACAGTGCTATTATTCTTCATCATGAATTCATTTGAATCAATAACTAAAGTGATTTAATCTGTCATATGGTAATCACCCCCAGGTTTCACCCGAAGTGTCGTGGCTGTGTACAGTGTGTTGGTATGTTGATTGTTTTACACCATGTTCAGCTCAATATCATTGGTGGCTACTTATACATGGACAATTCTGTCAGCAATAATTGAATGGTAAGCCTTTAAGCTTTAATGTCTTGTACCCTATGGGGCAGCTTCAATTCCTAGTTACATATTAAGCCTACATTCAGCACCTCCCATGAACTGCAGAAATGAAGGAGTGGACATTTTACTAGTAGACCTGGACCTCTTGGCCTTCTCTGTATGTCTGCATGACACTGGACATCACAGATGGAGGAAGAAATGCACTTATTCTCTGTACCAAGTCACAAAACTCTAGAGGATCGGGTCCTTGGAAAGTTACTGTTGCCTGTCCTTGGTGGGAGAACTGTGTTCCATTGTGGACTGTAGGGTTCTAAACTGCTTCCTTCTTTACCTGGACACTTCAAGGTCAAAGACCCACTGCATCTTCTGTCGTTCTTCCCTTGACCCACTGTTAACTGCCTTGCTCAGCCGTCATTGTAAATAAGAATTTGTTCTTAACTGACTTGCCTGGTTAAATAAAGGTTCAATCTTAAGAACCTGAGTTTTTGTCCTTTACTGATCTGTTCCCCCAAGGCTTAAGTCAGCCAGACAGCCCACCATGAATCAGGTCATTTTCCTGTGTCATTATGAAGAAAATCCTGAAAGCCTTATCCCACTTTACATAGCTGTTGCTTTGGTACATTAAAGCAGAAATCTGCCAAAGGAGCCACTGACTGCCCCAGGAGCATTTGTTGTAGGTAGGAAGTGAGTAGGAAATGAGCACCCAGCATTGTGGTGTAAAAAAAAATCAACGTACATACTCTGCTGTTCTATCGCTCGTACAATGATGTCCGAGGGATTTTTGTTGGTGTTTGAAGTCTTTGTTGTAATATGTGTTCCACCAATTAGGTGCCTTTTTGAGTAGTGTAACTTTTAGAGAAAAAAAGCCCCAGTTTTACAGTATTTCACCTAATTTTAACATTCTTCAATACAGAGCACACATTCTTAATTATTTTACAACATCAACAGATAAAAATAAAAACCATAGCAAGTGCCAAATAAAGTGACTTCATCTTAAATCAGCCATAAATCCCCTTGTGGCGGGGTAATGGAAGCTTGTGTGCAGCAGGAAAGGCCAATTGAATTCAAGCGTAAAATATTTCTAGCCTGTATCTATAGCTAACAGGGTTGACATGTTATGCTTGACCCTTGCTGTTTTCCACCACAAAACACCAGGTTTTATTTATTTTCTTGTATTTTTTATTTTTTTTTAAATTACAAATAACTTAATTCTATATCAGCATTTTGACATGTCCATCATTGTCTCACGTCAGATCAGTGCAGATTAGTCTTATAGTTTTTCCATTCTATTACTGTTGTTGAGGAATCAGTGTACAAAACATTAGGAACACCTTGTCTTTCCATAAGACTACCCAGGTGAAATCTATGATCCCATATTGATGTCACTAGTTAAATCCACTTCAATCAGTGTAGATGAATTGGACAAGACAGGTTAAAGAAGGATTTATAAG
Organism: Oncorhynchus masou masou; assembly: GCF_036934945.1. Classification (NCBI taxonomy): domain Eukaryota; kingdom Metazoa; phylum Chordata; class Actinopteri; order Salmoniformes; family Salmonidae; genus Oncorhynchus; species Oncorhynchus masou. The sequence continues at coordinate 19,394,400 of NC_088227.1, forward strand.
ATATTCTGTGCTGTGTCATCTAGACTGCAATTCCCCATTCAACCTCTAGGTTTACTTTCTGTTCAACAATGTTCAGTACTTCACTGCACTATTGACTTCATCTACTTTGTCTCTGTCTTTGAAATGTCAATGTTTTTTCTTATTAAATCATGGAAATTGGAAATGTTCTCATATTTCTGTTAGGGAATGGGGGTGGGCCTTAAAGTTAACCTTGAGGTTTGTTTGGGTACTTGAAGTGAGAATGTAGGCCTGTCTATTTCCTCTTTGTAACATAACATTCTGAATAACAACATAAAATGTAAGTACTGTAGCATTGACATTAAAAATTCTTAAATATCACGATTTAATATATTCAGTGTCTCTTTGATTTGTGTTTCCTAATATAAATGTAGGTAACTATTTTATGGACCACTTTGCTTCAGGGTCATACTGCCGTCTCTTTAGAAGTTCCTCTGCTCACAGCAGAGGGCAGCACATAACAATAAGGACAAACACTATACTGGACTCCCATTGCGTCAATACTGCCCCTGCCAATTAACATGTATGATGGATCAAGTAGGCTACATCTCTATCAAATGCTTTTGGGACAAACACATTTGATTAACTTTCTTGGTCTTATTTCTTTACTTTACAAATATATCTCCCACCGTGATTTATAAGTGAAAGCTCAAAAGTGACCTTTAACATTCAATATTTTGTGTACTTGTTTTTGAAACATCACCATTTATTACGAGTTCTAGAAAATACTGATGGTAAACACAACCTTGTTAACCTTTGTTTCCCAAAATATTAAAGTGTGATTAGATGTAAAGTATTTGTTGTATTTAGAATATGTTAAGTTGCCACGATATACTAAAAACAATTCAAAGGGATCATAAAATACTATTTCTTTACTTACTACTATGTTCATATCAGGTGAAACATGTCACACAAATGACTGAAGGCTGAAAGACATTGGTAATAATAAGACTGTGGGAGCTGTAGTGTAGATTTCAGTGCAGTGATATTATTGACGGTCATTTGTTATTGGAAAAACTCATGCTATGGCTTTACAACAGCTCTCTATCCAAGATATGGCAGATATCTATCTATTAGAACAGAGGTTTTTTTTTAATGGGAGCTTCTCTGACGTAAAACATGTCAAGCATGGTATTCCAAAGGGGAGCTATCTTGGCCCTTTTTAATGTTTCCTCGTCAATGATCTACCACTGGCCTTAAACAAAGCCTGTGTGTCTATGCAGATGTTTCAACACTACAGAGTGCCTTCTGGATGTATTCACACCCCTTCACTTTTTCCACATTTTGTTGTGTTACAAAGTGGGGAAAAAATGGATTTAATTGTAATTTTTTGTTAACGATCTACACAAAATACTCTGTCAAATTGGAAGAAATTCTAACATTAAACATTTGTGAAAAATGAAACACTAATATATCTTGATTGGATAAGTATTCACCCCCCCCCCCCCCAACCCCCCTTGAAATAATTAATGTTATAAACACCTTTGGCAGTGATTACAGCTGTGATTCTTTCTGGGTAAGTCTAAGAGCTTTGCACACCTGGCTTGTACAATATTTGCCCATTCTTTTTTTTCTTTTTTTTTTCTTTATCTTGGGGTGGCAGGGTAGCCTAGTGGTTAGAGCGTTGGGCTAGTAACCAGAAGGTTGCAAGTTCAAATCCCCAAGGTACAAATCTGTCATTTTGCCCCTGAACAGGCAGTTAACCCACTGTTCCTAGGCCATCATTGAAAATAAGAAATTGTTCTTAACTGACTTGCCTAGTTAAATAAAAAATCTTAAAGCTCTGTCAAGTTGGTTGTTGATCATTGCTGGAATGCATTTTCAGGTATTGCCCTAGATTTTCAAACCGATTTTAAGTCAACGTTAACTATGCCACCCAGGAACATTCAATCTCGTCTTGGTAAGAAACTCTAGTGTACTTTTGGCCTTTTAGGATATTGTCCTGCTGAAAGATGAATTTGTCTCCTCAGTGTTTGTTGGAAAGAACACTGAACCAGGTTTTCCTCTAGGATTTTGCCTGTGCTTAGCTGTATTCCATTTTATTTTAATACCCCCCTAAAAAACTCCCTAGTCTTTGCCAATAATAAGCATACCCATAACATGATGCAGCCACGACCATGTTTGAAATATGAACAGTGGTACTCAGTGATGTGTTGTGTTGGATTTGCCACAAACATAACGCTTTGTATTCAGGAGAAAATGTTCATTTCTTCACCACATTTTTTGCAGTATTACTTAAGTGTGTTGTTGCAAACAGGATGCATGTTTTGGAATATTTTTATTCGATGTAGGCTTCCTTCTTTTCACTCAGTCAATTAGGTTAGTACTGTGGAGTAAATACAATGTTGTTGATCCATCCTCAGTTTTATCCTTTCATTGTTTTAAAATCACCATTGGCCTCATGGTGAAATCCCTGAGCAGTTTCCTTCCTCTCCGGCAACTGAGTTAGGAAGGACAACTGTATCTTTTTAGTGACTGGATTTATTGATACACCATCTAAAGCCTACTGAATAACTTCATGCTTAAAGGGATATTCAACGTCTGCTTTTTTATTTTAACACATCTATCAATTGGTTCCCTTCTTTGCGTGGCATTGAAAAACCTCCCTGGTCTTTGTGGTTGAATCTGTGCTTGAAATTCACTACTTGATTGAAGGACCTTACAATTATCTGTATGTGTGCAGTATAGAGATGGGGTAGTCATTCAAAAATCATGTCAACCACTATTATTGAACACAAAATGAGTCCATGCAACTTATGTGATTTGTTAAGCACATTTTTACTCCTGCACTTATTTAGGCTAGCCATAACAAAGGGGTTTAATATTTTTTGACTCAAGACATTTCAGCTTTCTGAAGGCACTGTACATGTCAGTGTCCCACGCTAGTAAAATCTCTGAAGTCCTAAACAAAACGTTGCAGTCAGTTGTAGAATGGGTTGCTCAGAATAAACTAGTCCTGGTCATAACTAAAAAACAAAAGCATTGTATTTGGTACAACTTATTCCCTAAGTACTGGACCTCAGCTGAATATGGTAATGAATAATGTGGCTGTTGAGCAAGTAGAGGAGACTAAACTTCTTGGTGATACCTTAGATTGTAAACTGTCATAGTCAATGTGTATTGATGATATTGTTGTAAAGATGGGGAGAAGTATGTCTGATAGAGGTGCTCTGCATTTTTAACATAACATTCGACCAAACCAAAGTCCTGCAGCCTCTGCTTTTTTCACATCTTGACTATTGCCTGGTTATATGGCCAGGAGCTGCAAAGAAGGACCTAAGAAAGACCAGAACAGCATGTCTTTCCCTTCACTGTACACAGAGGGCTAAGGCATGTCAGTCCCGCCTGACTCAAAATAGAGAGATTGACTCCATTATTTCTTGTAAGTAACATCAATGTGTTGAAAATTCCAAATTGTTTGTATAATCAACTTACATACAGCTCTAAAAACCAACACTTACCCCACCAGACTTGCCACCAGGGGACTCTTCACAGTCCCCAAATCCAGAACGTACTCAAATCAACGCACCGTGTTGTATCAATCGATGGTTGCATGGAACTCAATTCCAACTCGGCTCACTCAGGCAAGTAGCAACGTTATCTTAAAAAAACAAGTGAGGCAAAACCTCCCGGCACAATGCCACTGACCTTGTATGACCTAAAAACCTGTATGTACAGGTAACTGCCAAAATAATGTAAACACTTGAGTGAATGAGGCATACAAAGTATATTGAAAGCAGGTGCTTCTACACAGGTGTGGTTCCTGAGTTGATTATGCAATTAACATCCCATCATGCTTAGGTTCATGTATAAAAATGCTGGACAGGCCATTATATTGACTACCATGGCTATGCCCCCATAGGATGACAATGCCACCATCCACAGGGCACGAGTGGTCACTGAATAGTTTGATGAGCATGAAAACCATATGCCATGGCCATCTCAGTCACCAGATCTCAACCCAATTGAACACTTATGGGAGATTCTGGAGCGGCGCCAAGACAGCGTTTTCCACCACCATCAACAAAACACCAAATGATAACATTTCTCAAGGTCAAATGATGTGGCCTCCCTGCGACAGAGTTCCAGACACTTGTAGAATCTATGCCAAGGGGCATTTAATCTGTTCATGTTCATGGTGGCCAAATGTCCTATTAAGACACTATGTTGGTGTTTCCTTTATTTTGTCAGTTACCTGTATATGCTGTTTATGAATATGGTGTACGCAGTACAGGACTTTTTTAGCTGTATTGTTCTTATTTTAAATTGTGTGACTGTTCTTGTCTATTTTTGTCATGTTTCATGTTGTGTGGACCCCAGGAAGAGTAGCTGCTGCTTCTGCAACAGCTAATGGGGATACAAAATACCAAATATGAACAAAGACTTTTATTTCTGTTGCAATGAAAGAAGGCATGTTCGTCACACACCCACTCATCAGTGCGTCTAGTGATTTGGAAGAGTAGACTGCTACTAGACTGTGGTTTTACATTGTGCTATTTATGTCCTCAACACAGCCGGCGGTTTATGAAACATAGACATGAAAGAAAATGAATTCCTAAAGAACAAAAGAGTGTAAGATTGTGACTGATCTGGTGGTGCCATTATGGCACTTTTCTAATGGCCCTAGTCAAGGTTCCCAGAGTTTCAAAACAAAGCCTTCCAGTCAGAGATCTGGAGCAAGGCTAAATAAAGGACAGTGTGTACTCAAGTCCATGGTTAATATGGGCTAAGTGATGCTAAAAGTGATGGCAATCCTTTGCCAATTGTGTGGCATGGGGAGAAACTGGTTTAGTCATACTGACGGACGCAGTTTTGGTGCCCAAATAGAGGGGTAGTGTAATCGTCCATAATGGATGCTTTGTTACATAAAGCAATTACATGTGCTGAGTAATTGTTTAGGGTGTTTTCCACAAAGCACATTCACAAACAGCTCACCTCCAATCACGTGACTTGTTGTGAGTATGCCCTTTCTTGTGTGCTTGCCAGCTAACAGGAAATTCCCCTATCACATGAGTGTGGTCAAGAAGCTGAAGGCATGAAGGCAGACATCCTGGAACATTACGGGAGATACTTCTGGTAAACATTTCAGAGATGTTGCATCAGGCATTTTCCCTGCTCTTTCCTACTCTGTGAATGACTAAGCAGGTTTATATATTAGAATGTAACAGTACTAGTTTGCATAACTTATTGCAATAGCATGTTGTTACAGAGCATATTCTAGAAAGATTGCGGTTTAACATGGGTTCGCTGGTCAGTCATGTCCCTTTAGTTTTTTTTTCAGAAAAAAATGTATGGCTTTGTTTAAGAACTCAAACCTTGTATTATTTCTCGATTAAACTGACATTGACACACAGTAAGGCTGGACAACAGTAGCTACTAACAGATAACACAAACTAATACATTATGGTATTGTATTTTAGATATCAGTGACGGTCTGTTCCGTTTAAAATTAGGGAGGACAATGTTTTTTTAGGATGCCTTTTCTATTACAGCATATTGGATGACTGTTCATTTTCTATTCATCCAGCTCAATATAACATCGATAGGTTTAGGCCAACTACTACATGATACCCAAATTTGCCTTATACCGATCATGAGGTTGCTACAACTTAGCCAACAAATGACAGTTTACAACAGGATAACAGATCAAGAGCCAAATTGTAGTAATCAAGGTGACAGACAGGGACTCATTCAATATCACATTGCACTCGCTTGCCTGCACCTAGCTGATCTGAAATGTAATCATTAGTTTCAGTTTCATTCTGTTTGGTTCAGTTTAAGTTACGTTTTGCAACAGAATCGGTGAAATGAATACAACCTTGATCATCCGCACACACAGTTCACTTTCATAGCAGCCACATACAGCATCATCACTTTGCTAGTTGTATAATTCATTCTCACATCTACACACTCTCCTATCACATTTTCCCTAAGCTTGTGGACTTCAGTGCACAACACAACTGTGTCCAGGCACAAAAACCTCTTCAAGCCAAACCTTCACACCATAAACCCTAACAGCTACACAGCCTACATCGTTGTCACCACATTAACGATATAGTCAACAAACTAGAACTAACATGTTAGTAAACCCACAAACCAATCCATTTGTACAATCACGCAGTACAATGTACAGCAAGCAGTTTAGCAGTTACACCGGCGGGCCCCGGTGACAATACATTAATTAAACAGAAAGCTTACCTTGACTTGGAAGAGTTTTAGTGTTGGATAGTCTTAGCCAGCTAGGTAACATAAATAGCATTTCTCTCTGTTTGAGTCAGGTTGTTGAGTAGGAACAAATAGCTGCGTTACCTAAGTAAGTGAAAAGTAAACTAAGAAGAAGAAAAAATACGCCAATATCTCTTTCTCTCTCTGCTGCTTCTCCTTCATTTTTTTGAAAATATATATATATATATTTTTAATTGTTCAACTATTGTCTTTCTGTCTCTGAGTCAACTACTCACCACACTTTATGCACTGCATTGTACCTTCATTGCAAAACGGTGTTTTAATCAGTTATTTGGTGACGTGAAAATAATTAGTTTAGTTTAAAAAAAAATATGAAATTCACTAAGTAGGATGGTCCTCCCCTTTCTCCTCTGAGGAGCCTCCACTGGTAGATATTGATGTGTATGCTGCAATGAAATTAGTGTAGTACATAAGTAAAAATGTGAATGTTTTATGACCCAATTCAGACCAATAATAAAATAGATTGTTTATAACACAATCTCTAGCGTTTTGTCACTAGTGGCTTACATTTGAATATCTGTTCTACTTAACTTAATCCTTCAATCTTAAATGTCTGCTTCTCCAGCAATTAAGGGTGAGTCATCACAACTGGCAATGAATCACCAGAACCTTCCCTGTCAAAAGACTTGGCTCACCTTTCTTCCTATCAAACCCATAACAATAACAACCCTTATCACTCTATTGAGGCTGTGGTTTCAAGTGAAATAGGCTCTTTATTATCTATTTATCACATAGGCATACAGCATGTTGGGAGAGAAATGGTTCCCAACTTCAACTGTAGGCTACCATAGCTTTATAAATATGAAATGAGAAGTATTTCAAACTAATCTAAAAACAATGTAATCTAAACCATGTGCTAGACTTGTTTACCAGCCATGTGTCTTTGGCAGCCCTTATCAGAGGGTTGGCTGTAAGCGTGCTAACGGAGCAGCCTGTTCAAAGCAGAGTCCATTTGCTCAGGCCCTGTGTTTTGTGTGTTTGTGTGTGTGTGTGTGTGTGATTGATTTCTTAAACCAGTCCCTGGAGTAATCTCTGACCTAAGTCCTGATTGGTCCCGGGCCAGTGTTCTCATTAACTATTCACAGAGTGCTGTGATGATGTACGCTGCAGTCACACTACAGATTAGAGAGCTGATGTCACCTCACCTGAGGAATCCTGTTGGCTAAAGACCCCATAATGGCAGGCTCGAACAATGAGCATTCATTTGATCCCTACTTCAAAACAGTGAAGTTACAAAATCACATGGCTGTTCTCATATGACGCCGCTTCGGCAAGTTATAAAGAGTATGAGTTAGTGTAACAATTCATTAGAAATTAATGCCAGTAAATCAGTGATACACCCTAGATATATATATCTCTCTGGATATACTGTCCCCGTCCATACAGCCATCGGTATTCTCCGTATATCATGCGGACAGGAAGAAAGAACTCTCCGGAAAATAGAGCGACGGAGGTGTATGTTTCATGATTAACTATTCATAATGTGATTGTCGTAAAGAACAGGAAGTACAGTCCTTTTGTTTCCCGATCGGGAATACCTCACTATCAAATGCAGACTCTGGTTATCGTCACGGCAGTGTATATTCTCCTACAATGAACTACACTGGTCTTTTTTTTAATTATTTTTTTAATGTGGTAGATCAGCTTTAATATTGCAGATAGATTGTAACTTCCATCAATGAAATTGTCAGCACTGGCAGCTTCATTAAATGGTACCCGCAAAACACCAGTCTCAACTTCAACAGTGAAGAGGCAACTCCAGGATGCTGGCCTTCTAGGCAGAGTTCCTCTGTCCAGTGTCTGTTCTTTTGCCCATCTTAATCTTTTCTTTTTTTTGGGCCAGTCTGAGATAGCTTTTTCTTTGCAACTCTGCCTAGAAGGCCAGCATGCCGGAGTCGCCTCTTCACTGTTGAAGTTGAGACTGGTGTTTTTCAGGTACTAATTAATGAAGCTGCCAATTGAGGACTTGTGACCTGTCTGTTTCTCAAACTAGACACACTAATATACTTGTCCCCGTGCTTGTCATTATGTGCACCGGGGCCTCCCACTCCTCTCTCTATTCTGGTTAGGGCCAGTTTGCCATTTGAGCCTGTAATCGAACCCACAAATGCTGATGATCCAGATACTAAACTAGTCCAAAGGACAGTTTTATTGCTTCTTCAATCAAAACAACAGTTTTCTGGTTTTCTAATGATCAATTAGCCTCTTAAAATGATAAACTTGGATTAGCTAACACAACATGCCTTTGGAACACAGAAATTATGGTTGCTGATAATGGGCCTATGTGGACATTCCACTTAAAAAAGCATCTGTTTCCAGCTACAATAGTCATTTACAACATTAGCAATGATTATACTGTATTTCTGACCAATTTAATGTTATTTTAATGGACAAAACATATATCTTTTTTAAACAAGGACATTTCTAAGTGACCCCAAACTTCTGAACGGCAGTATATATATATATATACATATACATACAGTTGAAGTTTGAAGTTTTAATACACATAGGTTGGAGTCATTAAAACTCATTTTTCAACCACTCCACACATTTCTTGTTAACAAACTTTATAGTTTTTTACAAGTCGATTAGGACATCTACTTGGTTTACAGACAGATTACTTCACTAATAATTCACTGTATCACAATGCCAGTGGGTCAGAACTTTACATACACTAACTTGACTGTGCCTTTAAACAGCTTGGAAAATTCCAGAAAATTATATCATGGCTTTAGAAGCTTCCGATAGGCTAATTGACATCATTTGAGTCAATTGAAGGTGTATCTGTGGATGTATTTCAAGGCCTACCTTCAAACTCAGTGCCTCTTTGCTTGACATCATGGGGAAATCATCCAAGACCTCAGAAAAACAATTGTAGACCTCCACAAGTCTGGTTCTGCCTTGGGAGAAATTTCCAAACGCCTGAAGGTACCACGCTCATCTGTGCAAACAATAGTACGCAAGTATGAACACCATGGGACCACACAGCCGTCATACCGCTCAGGAAGGAGACACACGTTCTGTCTCCTAGAGATGAACGTACCTTGGTGTGGAAAGTGCAAATCAATCCCAGAACAACAGCAAAGATTTTATAAAGATGTTGGAGGAAACAGGTACAAAAGTATCTATATCCACATTAAAAATGCGTCCTATATCGACATAACCTGAAAGGTCGCTCAGCAAGGAAGAAGCCACTGCTCCAAAGCCGCCATAAAAAAGCCAGACTACAGTGTTTAACTGCACATGGGGACAAAGATCGTACTTTTTGGAGAAATGTCCTCTGTTCTGATGAAACAAAAATAGAACTGTTTAGTCATCATTATGTTTGGAGGAAAAAGGGGGAAGCTTACAAGTCGAAGAACACCATCCCAACCGTGAAGCAAGGGGGTGGCAGCATCATGTTGTGGGGGTGCTTTGCTGCAGGAGGGACTGGTGCACTTCACAAAATAGATTGCATCATGAGGATGGAGAATTATGTGGATATGTTGAAGTAACATCTCAAGACATCAGTCAGGATGTTAAAGCTTGGTCGCAAATGGGTGTTCCAAATGGACAATGACCACAACCATACTTCCAAAGTTGTGGCAAAATTGCTTAAGGACAACAAAGTCAAGGTACTGGAGTGGCCATCACAAAGCCCTGACCTCAATCCCATAGAAAATTTGTGAGCAGAACTGAAAAAGCGTGTGCAAGCAAGGAGGCCTACAAACCTGACTCAGTTACGTCAGCTCTGTCAGGAGGAATGGCTAAAACTTATTGTTGGAAGCTTGTGGAAGGCTACCCAAAACTTTTGACCCAAGTTAAACAATTTAAAGGCAATGCTACCAAATACTAATTGAGTGTATGTAAACTTCTGACGCACTGGGAATGTGATGAAAGAAATAAAAGCTGAAATAAATCATTCTCTCTACTATTATTCTGACATTTCACATTCTTAAAATAAAGTGGTGATCCTAACTGACCTAAGACAGGGAATTCTTACTAGGATTAACTGAAAACTGAGTTTAAACGTATTTGGCTAAGGTGTATGTAAACTTCCAAATACAACTGTATATACTGAATTCTAGTCAAGGCTCATCCTATATAACTACTGCTGTACACACCTTTTCTATTCATATACTGTCCATAAACCATCATATACATGTACACTACCGTTCAAAAGTTTGGGGTCACTTAGAAATGTCTTTTGTTTTCGAAAGAATTTACAAAAATACTTTTTTTGCCCATTAAAATAACATAAAATTGATAAGAAATACAGTGTAGACATTGTTAATGTTGTAAATAACTATTGTAGCTGGAAACAGCTGATTTTTAAAAATGGAATATCTACATAGGCGTACAGAGGCCCATTATCAGCAACCATCACTCCTGTGTTCCAATGGCACGTTGTGTTAGCTAATCCCAAGTTTATCATTTTAAAAGGCTAATTGATCATTAGAAAACCCTTTTGGAAGTATGTTAGCACAGCTGAAAACTGTTGTTCTCATTGAAGAAGCAATAAAACTGGCCTTCTTTGGACTAGTTCAGTATCTGGAGCATCAGTATTTGTGAGTTTGATTACAGGCTCAAAATGGCCAGAAACAAAGAACCTTTTTCTGAAACGTGTCAGTCTATTCTTGTTCAGATAAATAATGGCAATTCCATGTGAGAAATTTCCAAGAAACTGAAGATCTCATACAACGCGGTGTACTACTCCCTTCACAGAACAGCGCAAACTGGCTCTAACCACAATAGAAAGAGGAATGGGAGGCCCCGGTCCACAACTGAGCAAGAGGACAAGTACATTAGAGAGCCTAGTTTGAGAAACAGACGGCTCACAAATCCTCAACTGGCAGCTTCATTAACTTCTTGGCGCACCCATCCCATCAGCGGGATCATTTTCATCAACATCCGCTGAATTGCTGAGCGCCAAATTAAAATTAAATTACTAAAAATATTTAATTTTCATGAAATCACAAGTGCAATTTAGCAAAACACAGCTTAGCTTGTTAATCCACCTGGCTTGTCAGATTTCAAAAAAGCTTTTCGGCTTTTCGGCGAATGCTATCCAAGCGTTTATGTGAGGATAGCTCTCAGTAGACAAAACATTACAAACAGCTAGCAGCAAAGTAGATTGGTCACGAAAGTCAGAAAAGCAATAAAATGAATCTCTTACCTTTGATTTTCGGATGTCTGCACTCACGAGACTCCCAGTTACACAATAAATGTTGCTTTTGTTCCATAAAGATTATTTTTAAATCCAAAAACCTCCATTTGGTTGGCGAGTTATGTTCAGAAATCCACAGGCTCGAGCGGTCACAATGGGGCAGACAAATTCCACATAGTATCCGTAAAGTTCGTAGAAACATGTCAAACATTTTTTATAATCAATCCTCAGGTTGTTTTTACAATAAATAATCGATAATATTTCAACCGGACCGTAGCTTTTTCAATAGGAGCGAGAGAGAAAATGTCTGCTCCAAGCTGCTCACGCATGCAAAACTCTGCTGGCACTCTGCTGGCACTCAGCCAATGACGCTGTGTGATCTTTCTCGCTCATTTTTCAGAATAAAAGCCTGAAACTGTCTAAAGACTGTTCACACCATGTGGAAGCCATAGGAAAAGGAATTGGGTTGATATCCCTTTAAATGGAGGGAAGGCATGCAATAGAACCGAGAGGTTTCAGGAAAAACAGCACTTCCTGATTGGATTTTCCTCAAATTTTTGCCTGCAATATCAGTTCTGTTATACTCACAGACAATATTTTGACAGTTTTGGAAACTTTAGAGTGTTTTCTATCATAATCTGACAATTATATGCATATTCTACATTCTGGGCCTGAGAAATAGGCAGTTTCATTTGGGTATGTTTTTCATCCAAACATCAAAATACTGCCCCCTACACTCGAGGCCAAATAGTACCTGCAAAACACCAGTCACAACGTCAACAGTGAAGAGGCGACTCCGGCATGCTGGCCTTCGAGGCAAAGTTGCAAAGAACAAGCCATATCTCAGACTGGCCAATAAAAAGAAAATGGGCAAAAGAGCACAGACACTGGACAGAGGAATTCTGTTTAGAAAGCCAGCTTCCCGGAGTCGCCTGTTCACTGTTGACGTGGAGACTGATGTTTTGCGGGTACTATTTAATGAAGCTACCAGTTGAGGACTTGTGAGGCGTCTAGCCTTTTAAAATTATAAACTTGGATTAGCTAACACAACGTGCCATTGGAACATAGGAGGGATGGTTGCTGAAAATGGGCTTCTGTGCGCCTATGTAGATATTCCATTAAAACAGCCATTTCCAGCTACAATAGTCATTTACAACATTAACGATGTCTACACTGTATTTCTGATCAATTTGATGTTATTTTAATGGACAAAAAATGTGCTTTTCTTGCAAAAACAAGGACATTTCTAAGACACCCAAACGGTAGTGTACAGCCTTTTTAGCTGACATTAGCTCTCACCCCTGATTCTGCAACTTATCCACTGCTTCCAGGTAAACAAGCTACAGTACTGGCGCTGCGTGTGAAGAAAGTGTTGCCAAGTTCATGTTAACCAGTCTACAAATTAAACTGAAATAATACAATGCAGGGAGCCTAGCTGCAAAAGGAAATGAGGTCAGGGCCTGTGAAGGGCTTGGGAATCCTAGTCGCGGCTTGCCCTCTGCTGCCTGCCCTGCCTGTCTGCATGCCTAGGATGAAAGTCCATTGAGTGGGAGGGTGTTGCTATGGCTGCAGCCGGGTAAACACAAACACAGGGCTGGGATCTGGGCTGCGTTCAAGGGTGAGCGCACTAGAGGATGTAGTACTGATTTAACTGGGGCTTGCTTTATTAATAACTATGACTTCTGCCGACCATGCGCGATGCCAATGTACAGTGTTGAGAAAGCTACAAACGATTATTTAAAGGCTACCGTGTCAGTTAACGTCTTGAACGTAGTGAGCTCATCTCGCCAACTTTGGCTTTGTGAAAGTGCATCGTCACCGAGTGTCACTGAGCCTATTTACATCTAGACTAATTTTTGCCCTCACCTTTGCCAGCCATTGCTCACAGGATCCTTTTAGCTGTAATAGTGGTTGCGATGAAGGGCAGTACATGTTAGTTCCTGATTTCAGTGACCTTTGTAACAGAGGGAAGTTACTGCTAACCATCCTTTAATATTTATATTAAAGACCATCCTAAATTAGGGCCTCGTAATACTGAGGCCTTGAACAATGTCTCTGAATATCCGCTAGGGTTTCCCTAGATCTCATACTGTATGTATCAAATTATCTGGGGAATTCTCTGACACTCACTGTTCACTATACTCATTAAGATACCTCATGGGTTATGGCCTCAACAACACTAGATAACTATCAACTAACCAGCCATGATGGACCAAGAGGCATGTCAACACATTCTATAAAGGAGAAAAACGAAATGAAGACACTTCTGAAGCCCCTCTTAATAAATATGGTGGTATTAGCCCTACAACAATGCTATGGTTTAAGGGTTTAATATTATTGACTGATAACATTAATAATAATTAATATAATATTCAATGGTTGTTTAAATATTATTATGTAATACATGTATTATTGTTATTTATATTAGTACTACTACTATTGCTCCTAATTCATTCATTTATCTTTATATTGTTGATTATATTTGCCTATTTCTTCAGCAAATGTTCACAAAACAGGTTCCAAACAATCATGGCTGATTGCATCAGTGAATTCTGGCTACTAATGATGGTGGGGGATGTCTATAAACTACACATCCACGAAAAACGAGACCCTACAATTTGTGTTAAATGTTTGTATTACGACTTTAATGCTGAATAGCAGAACCGTAATATTACATACTTTTTTAGATTGGAGCGTTTCTCGGTGCAGGTGGATTGCAGTTCATGACTAATGTTCTGCACCTTACGGGAATGTGGTGGTGATTCACTCAGATCGAAAGCGCTTCTTGTATAGCCTGACTGCCTACCCCTCGAACCGAGTTAAAATTATTTCTACCTTTTCTCTGATTCGTTTTCCCACATTCCAGCTGGTTGCCTATAATGCTAAAGGCAGGGTGAGTCGGCCACTTCACTTCCCGGAAACGATTACGTATTCTGCTCCTTGTCAGAATCAACAAGTATCGACGTTTTTTCAAGTAGGGAGAACCATGTTATGTTATGTAGGGTATATCACTATGGAGTATAAACATTGGAACGTCTATTGTAGCTGTCACATGACAAAATACAAGTTAAAGTGATGCCACAACAAAATAAATAGTGAAAGTATCCTATAATGAAACAAAATTAAGGGCAAAACATGTAAATGTATAGCCAAAATAGTCTACATATTACCCCTATTGAATAAACAAACAGAATAGAATATAAATGTATAATAAAATACATGAAAATGCATCAAAATCATGACAGGCTGTATGGAATTGATTTGTTTTCTTGCAAAACAACTTATCAACTTACTCAACCTAAACTTTCCAAACCCTCCTGTAAAATGTGGCTTGACACAACAGCATAATGATTGGTATCCCAATGTATCTGCCCAAGGCTCCCTAGTGACACAGCAGTCTAAGGCACTGCACCTCAGTGCTAGAGGCATCACTACAGACCCTGGTTTGATTCCAGGCTGTATCACAACTGGCGTTGTCCCGTAGGACTGCGCACAATTGGCCTAGCTTTGTCCGGGTTAGGGTTTGGCCGGGGTAGGCCATCATTGTAAATAATAATTTGTTCTTAACTGACTTGACTAGTTAAATTAAATAAGTAACAAACATCAACGTTTTGTGGAAGTAAACCAGCAAGCCATAAACTTGTACGGACACAAGTTTAGTAAATCAATTTGCTTTGTCATGATGGATGGACATTTATAGTTGCACAACATGAGTTAATGTTTAGCCTCTCTCCATCATTTGCTAAAGAGATTTAGGGAATCAGAAACAGCCCGGAGAGATGCCTGTGTGTTTCACGCTCAATGAAACTTTGTGACCGACTAGTCCTGCTTGCTTTTCACACGGTCCACAAACTGTGGTCACAGCTCATAACAAGAAGAGGCTAAATAAAGTATGGCAAAATGACAAAACATCCAGCCTTTTCCAGAAACTTCTAAATTGATGAATAAGAGGACATAACTTAAGGAAATAAAATGTCTTCATAAACCATGAGGAACAAAACATGAATTCAACATTTTCTATTGTCATATTCAATTGAGAGTCATTAAATGATATAGCAAGCCAGATTTTATCATACAGTATAAATAGCAAGTGGGGTTAGTATGTGATGTATCACAGACCCAACATCTTTTTGAGGGTCGGGCATGACCCTAGACCTTTGAACACCTGTCTGCATACGTATGGTGAGATGTAAAATACTATGACGTGATTATATCTTGGGAGTCCAGGCTGTTGGGTGATATTGTATGTTTGGAAAACTGCTCATGGTCTTTGGCTCAGCGTAACTGTTTATATGCCTTGAACTTTCTGAGAGGGTATAAAACATATATCAACAACACTCAAATAACCATGACACATAAAGGTCCCAATGATCTCATCACCAGATAAAGTAAATCAAATCAATACATTTTGGTATGAAGAATCACTCTTCAAATGTACTTTGGAGGTGTTGGTTAAACCTAAACATGCTGCCTTTCCAGGGAGAGACTGGCTGACCTGACTATCATCAGAAAGTTGCACTTCACATCAACTAGAGGAATGCAGTGCTCGCTTACTCCACACTCCAACCACCATTCTCCCAGAGGCCAGCACAGCTTGAACAGAGGCAAAACTATAGTGAAACACTTTCAAGTGAGCCACCAGTACCTATGAACAATTATCAAGATTTCAAAAGCTATTTCATATTTGAAAATATAATTTTGAAAATCTCTTCATCCATCCTCACTTGATGTTTATGACATACAAAACACAATAAAACTAAAACTTACCTTGCCCCCCTCGCAAAAATATTGAAACCTCTTGAAATGCAAGTATGACTTAGAAGTTTATATCTTATATATAAATATACAAAGTAAAACGTTTAACTAGCCCGAGAAACTAAAACTGATCTATGTGTACCCACAACTGAAAGATTTTCCAACTAAGAAATAGAAGCAGTGAACCCTATATTACTTCAGTCTCACTAGCATGGTTTGCCACAGTTTCCTATCAGTTTAATCTTGTTTTGGAATCAAACAAAGATACCATGGAATGAATAGTGGGGATTTTATGCCTGTTATCAAGTCCTCCAAATATCAGTTTTTCCATGAGACCTAAATTAACTGTCCTCTGTAAGATTGAGACCATAGCTCATGCATGATATATATATATAAAGTCCTGACACCTGGCCACCCATAGCATTCAAGATTTGTAATTCACTTAAATTAATAACTATGTAATAAACGTGTAATTAACATCAGATATTACATCTACAATTATAATATTTCAATAATCTAAGTAATTTAGGTATAAGTAATACATAACATCCAAAAGCAACACACAGCACACAAACAAATATATTAAAAAGTACAGTACCTTGAAAAGCAAATCCTTATTTTGAAAATATTACTGTAGTTCAATGTACATTTACTTCATTCAGAAGCTAAATTCAGAAGCAATATGCTACTTCATGGAAGCTCCCTGATAAACTAGGTTTTATTATTATTATTACTGTTATTATTATTTTTGCTAGTAGCCGAGACATACCCTTGCACTGAATGCTAGAGATGATATGACTGATATGTTAACAGGGAGATGGGCAAGCCCCTCGCTGAAGGTATGTATGTATACCTTTAACACCATTTTTTTTTACATAGACTTGACAAAAAAACACCTCGGATCTTTCAACTATGACGTCTGTATTTGCTCATTAGTATGAAATGTTACGACTTAAATTCCTTGTGAGTAAAGGGGGTTGAGCCTGCCCTTTTATGGTGTGCTACAAAGGGTTGCTGGATTGCATCATCGCAACTAAGCTTCCACAGTGCTATAAATAGGATGACGTCACCACGACCGGCCCACCAACTAGTAAATGCCGAAGTGTCCACTATAAAAAGGGGTGATGCAACGCTCAGTCGACAACTGTAACTTTCTTAACAGAACAGAAGAGTCTCACACCCAGGAGCCGAATAAAATGCCTTTCAACGTCTAACACAATTTCTTCACTGAAAACATAATCAGGTAGGTCTATTTTCTTAATAAGAAGTTTCTTCCGGTGTGGGATCGAAGTGTCAGAAGATCCGCCTAGCGTGCCACAACAGCCGAAATGTTGCATAGTTTAAGACGGACCGATATCCATTCATAAAGAAAACGGGTTTAAATGCACAATGCTTAGGCTACTCGTAACTTTTGTTGTTGTGAATTAAACTAGAGTTTATTTATATTTGTTTTATTGGTTATTTTGAAACTTGAATTATAAATGGACTGTACTTATCCGACGACTGGGTAGATCCTTAAAAGTCTTTAAAAGTGACACGCATTGTTACATTGTTTAACAGGGATGTATTTGCCGGTATTGTTACATTGTTGGCATGTTGGGCTACAATGTAGAAAACTTTAGCTGCTGTGTCTGGTGGAATTGTAGCGACATAGCCTCTAAGGTATCACACCCATAACAGAGAACACGCTAGCGTTCTTTTGTAGGCCTATAAAATATTCCAATGGTATATATTTGCAAGACACTATATTTTTTGACGTGAATACACCTTTTCTATAAGCTTTTATTAATCGTCTTGCTCACTTGTCAAGATGTTGCTGCTTATCTGACGTTCTATTCAGTCCAGTGTCCAAGGGTTGTTGTCTTGCTTTTGTTTCGATTTTAGTACGCGTTATGTGACAGAGCACCACTTTTTGTTTCAGTTGTTCATAATGATGCTTCAGCATCAGGGATTCAGCCTGTCCGAGATCCGCGCGTCAGCCTTTGTGCCCTGCCTGTCCCCGCCTGGAACACTCACGCTCGAGGACTTCACCAACTTCACTCCCCTGGTAAAGGAGGAGTTGCGCTACGCTATCCAGCACAGGCGGCTGTCCAACGGACTGAGTACGGATATCATGAGCGACTGTGCGAGCTCAAGTTCAGACAGACCGTCAGAAGCCACAAGTGTCAAGAGACTGGTAAGGATGTCGACATTAGCCGCGTACTTGTAATATCTACTCCCTTTCAGTTATTTGTTGGCCCGCATAAAGCCAATAGTAATTCTTACATAGTAATAACTCTTATAAGGGGCCTTTTTTTGTATAGGCCTATGTTTTCACCGAATTGTGTGAAACGGTGGTACATTAATTCGGAGCTATACAGAACAACTGTAATTACATGTTTACCGACACATTTTAGCACACACTAGTTTGGTGCTGTTATTCGAGGTTGTTCATTTTCCCAATGTGTGTTTATCAGGCGACCCCGGAGGAAAGCGAGAGGAGGAAAAGAAGACGAGAAAGAAACAAAGTAGCTGCTGCCAAATGTAGGAATAAGAAGAAGGAAAAAACGGATTGTCTGCTAAAGGTAAATTCAATATGTATTTTAAAGGGCAGTACAGCCTTATTGGGATGGAGAGATTATACATTTTACCCAGAGGCTGCCAGACAGACTGTCAAGTGGTCTTTTGTGATTTATTAAGTAGACATAGTGTTATATTATGCAATATCTTTATTTATTCAAAAGGTTTTTCAAATAAAGTTAGAGCCTCATGCATGTGCCTCAGTGATACTTTCTATTTAATCTCCCATAACTTTTTTATGATTTAAGTGAAGGGTAGAGGTTCCCCTTTTTTATGTAATAACTCAATGTAATTATTTGCATACAAACTCAATTACACTAAACATAATTGAATATTCAAAAGATGTACCAACATGGTTAACTGGATCTGACCAAACTACTATTCCAGGAGTCTGAGAAACTAGAGTTGGTGAACAGTGAGTTGAAGGCCCAGATTGAGGAGCTGAAGAACCAGAAGCAGCAGTTAGTCTACATGTTGAACCTCCACCGGCCCACATGCATCGTACGGGCCCAGAACGGCCAGACCCCTGAGGACGAGAGAAACCTATTCATCCAGCAGATCAAGGATGGAACCCTGCAGATGGGTCAGCTTGATCACCACCACACTTCAGTGTCAACCAGTGGCCATCTCTGATCCACCCACTCTGGGGTAGTAGGATACTACTTCCACACTCAAGCACTCACCTTCCCCTGGCTACTGCACTCTGTACCTGCATCAAGTGAAGGCTCTTTCAGGCCGTCAAAGCAAAGGAGCTTTACACGTTCCGCTCTTCAACATAGTGACTGCAGCTGGGTTGGTGATAAGAGGAAGGACTGGACAGCACAAGGACGGACACCCCGTGTTCCACCTAGGGTGGCTTGGGCTGTTCCGGCACATAGGGCGAATGTCAAAGCACTAAAACATAGAAATACATCTAATGTATTTATTGTTTCCTTAAATCTTTTACTTTTTTAATTGAGGTAAATTACTGATTCTCTATTTTTGTACTAAAGCATGATGTCAAAGTGGTAAAGGCACATGATTTCACTGGTCAGTTGAGATATATGCTTGTTGAGGAAAAATACTACGTGTATAAGCTATCTTTATGGCACACAATACACGTGGAGAGATATTAATGGCTGTGTACTGTGTGCGACATTGATAGCTGTGTTATTACTGTCATATTGAACGTTTTTCGCATACGTAGGTATGAAGTGTTTGCTGTTATTGAATATATTCTGTATTAGCTCTGGCTACAGCTCACTTTCTTCCCCCTTGACTAGCCTAACAAAAACCTCTGAAGCTGCTACTACTACCACTAACTCAGACGATACAGGCGTAGTTCATATCACAGGAACCCTCTCATAAGAGGACAATATAGGGAGTGCATGTAATGTTGATTCACTTAGATAGCATTTCATTTAACTTACTGACAGACAATGGCACTGTTAGACCCGGAACTCTTTTCTTGAAAATCAGTCGTTGCATTTCTGTAAGCTGGTGTATTCTGACTAGACCCTGATTTCGTAGTGATCTGTCGTATTTTCTCTGAAATGTTGAAGTTATGCTTGTGTGTTTCCTATTACATTTTGTTCACGTGTATACAAGTGTGTATTTACTGTATAACATATATGTAAACCAACTTACACCTCCCTATTGTCTTCAAAAAGGTGTTTGTTTGTGTTATTGAGGCTGGACTCATCAAATAGAACCACTAGGTATAAGTAGCTAGATATCTAAGTGGAATTATTTAGCACTCTGATTGTCTGAGGTTTTCACTTTGAAGTCTTGGAAGATGACATGAATTGCCTCAGTGTTTGGCTGCAATTACCAAGTCACTGCCAAACAACCCCCCCCTTCCCTCTCCCCTCAGTCCATTGGTTATGCTGCCACTTCCTCTTGGTAGGCTCATTGCGCAAACAACACATTTGTATGATCAATAGTAGCTTTTGTCTCTATATTCTGTAGTGTCTCAAAATAACATGTGTGGTTTATGGTAAGGTACTGTTTATCTGTGTGTGTTTGTGAGTAAACGGTTGAGAGGAAGACGGTGAGAGACGCAGGCGTCCATGTGTTTTATTTGTTTTTGTGTAGTTCAGTGTTTCGTGTTGAAACAGGCATGCTAGTCATGGCTGGGGGCTTACTACTGAAATACTTCATTTGAAGGATGACACGCCTGTTTTATGTTCTTCAATACCTGTCTTGTTTTTCTGTTTCACCTTCCATTTTCTTCTCTCACTTAAACATTGTTCACTAAAAGTATTCGTGTAATGAGAAATATCACATTGTATCAAGTCCGGTAAAACCACAAGATGAAACCAATTAAGTACTCAATTCTATTCTGTCTTTTGATTTTTCTGTTTTTGATACTTTGTTAATAAATATATAAATACTTCAAATGTTTTTGTTTTCTATTGTTTCTGGGGAAGGATTCACCACATTTAAAACCTTTTTTTCAATGGCATGGTATTCAATGGCATTGGTATATTGACATTGCAGAGTTGTGATGCAAAACAAATATTCATGAACATGTTTAGCATCTCAGCACATTATTTGTGTTGGCGTTCATCTGAGGACAAGCCAGGACATGTCTCCCTCCAGAAGACTCATAACACTGAGGGCAGGAGAGAGACTGGAAGAGTGTGTTCTCCTGTGCCTGGCCTGCTCAGTTATAGTATAGTTCAGTGGGTGTTATCTGATGAGATAGGCTGTGACATAATGTTTCACTCAGAACACAAGTATCCCTCACTCCACGCCATCGTTGTGGTCCATATTCCATAAAAAGTAATATCCCATTTTTCTGATGGTGGTTTTTGATAACTACACAAATGAGTAACTCAATACTCATAACAGCCAGAATGCAGCCAGACTGTGGGACGTCTTTATTCTTGTCACAGACTACTACGGTAGATCAAATTACTGACCGTCCAGCGGTTTTCCTGGAGTGTTTCTACAGAATCTTCTCCAGTGTTTCTCTAGAACATGATTGTGAAACATGGATAATACTTAGATAACTGATTATTCTGACACATTTCCCTAAACACAGGACGTTTAACACACTCTGAGATGAAAATCTCCACAATCTGAACAGTGGATCATGATCAAAACAAATGATTAACCATATTAGAGGCACTGGATCATTATTTGGCACCAGAGTTCGAATTTGGGGAAAGTTGGGAGGTGAAAAGGTCTGTGTGCTGTAATGTTCTCATATGTGTAGCACCACACAGGATGTTTTCATTCTCTCTTGCAGAGGCTGAGGTATGTTATTGTCCTGTATAGTGCCTTCAGAAAAAAAGTGTGTTATAAAGTGGAATTTAATTGTCATTTTTGTCAACGATCTACACAAAATGCTCTGTAATGTTCCATTGTAATTTGTTAAAAGACTATATGAAAAATAAAACACAAATATATCTCTTACATAACTATTCAAACCCCTGAGTCAATACATGTTAGAATCTCCTGTGGCGGTGAGGACAGTTGTGAGTTTTTCTGGGTAAGTGTCACACCCACCCTGACCTTTCCTTTATATTTTGGTTAGGTCAGGGTGTGACTAGGTTGGGTACGCTAGTTTTGTAATGTCGAGGGTTTTTGTATTGTCTAGGGTTTTTGTATGTCTAGGGTTTTGTAGGTCTACTGGTTTTTGTAATTCTATGTTGGCCTGATATGGTTCCCAATCAGAGGCAGCTGTTGATTGTTGTCTCTGATTGGGGATCATATTTAGGTAGCCATTTCCCTTTGGTGTTTGTTGGGATCTTGTCTATGTGTAGTTGCCTGTCAGCACTCGTTTGTATAGCGTTTCGTTTTGTTATTTTGTTCAGTGTTCATTCTTTAAATAAATAATAATGTACGCATAGCACGCTGCGCCCTGGTTCGATCCTTATAACGAACGTGACAGAAGATCCCACCACAAATTGACCAAGCAGCATGGTCAGGAGGAATGGACCCGGGAGGAGATCCTGGATGGAGCAGGACCCTGGACGCAGGCTGGGGAGTATCGCCGTCCTAAGGAGGAGATCGAGGCAGCAACGAGACATGCACGAGAGGCAGCCCCATAAAACAAATTGGGGGGAACATGGGGAGATTGGCTGAGTCAGGTGTGAGACCTGAGCCAACCCCTCGTGCTTACCGTGGGGAGCGTGTGACTGATCAGACACTGTGTTACGCAGTGATACGCATGGTGTCTCCAGTTGGCATTCATAGCCCGGTGCGCTCTATTCTAGCTCCTCGCATTTGCCGGGCTAGAATGGGCATCCAACCAGGACGGATGGTGCCAGCTCAGCGCTCCTGGTCTCCAGTACACCTCCTTGGACCAGGATATCCTGCGCCGGCTCTGCGTACTGTGTCTCCGGTGCATCTGCACAGCCCAGTGCGTCCTGTGCTAGCGCCCCGCACTTGCCGGGCTCAAGTGAGCATCCAGCCAGGACGCATTGTGCCAGCTCTACGCTCCAGATCTCCAGTGCGCCTCCACATTCCAGTACGTCCTGTGCCTGCTTCCCGCACTCGCCCTAAGGTGCATGTCTTCAGCCCGGTGCCACCTGTACCGGTCCCACGCACCAGACCTTCAGTGCGCCTCCACAGTCCAGTACGTCCTGTGCCTGCTCCTCGCACTTGCCCTAAGGTGCGTATCTTCAGCCCAGTACCACCAGTGCCGGTCCCACGCATCAGGTCGCCAGTGCGCCTCCACAGTCCAAAGCTTCCGGCGACAGTTCCCAGTCCAGAGCTTCCGGCGACAGTTCCCAGTCCAGAGCTTCCGGCGACAGTTCCCAGTCCGGAACCTCCAATGACGTTTCACAGTCCGGAACCTCCAACGACGGGCCACATTCTGGAACCTCCAACGACGGGCCACAGTCCGGAACCTCCAATGTCGGGCCACAGTCCGGAACCTCCACCGACGGTCCACAGTCCGGAACCTCCCCCGACGGTCCCCAGTCCGGAACCCTCCCCCGACGGTCCACAGTCCGGAACCCTCCCCCGACGGTCCACAGTCTGGAACCTCCGGCGACAGTCCCCAGTCCGGGGTCTCCGGCGATGGCCCCAAGTCCGGGGCCTCTGGCGATGATCCGCGGAACCATGGTCCGGTTCTACAAAGGCGGAGGGATCAGCATAAAGAGGGGGGGCTGCGTCCAGGACCGGAGCCACCACCGAGGGTAGATGCCCACCCAGACCCTCCATTATAGGTTCAGGTTTGCTACTGTCACGCCCTGACCTGAGATATCTGTTTTCTTTATATTTTGGTTAGGTCAGGGTGTGACTAGGGTGGGTACGCTAGTTTTGTATTGTCTAGGGTTTTTGTATGTCTAGGGTTTTGTAGGTCCAGGGGGTTTTGTAATTCTATGTTGGCCTGATATGGTTCCCAATCAGAGACAGCTGTTGATTGTTGTCTCTGATTGGGGATCAGATTTAGGTAGCCATTTCCCTTTGGTGTTTGTTGGGATCTTGTCTATGTGTAGTTGCCTGTCAGCACTCGTTTGTATAGCTTCACGTTTTGTTATTTTGTTAGTTTGTTCAGTGTTCATCCTTTAAATAAATAAGAATGTAAGCATACCACGCTGCGCCTTGGTCTGATCCTTATAACGAATGTGACAGTAAGTCTCTAAAAGCTTTCCACACCTGCATTGTGAAACATTTGCCCAGTATTCATTTCAAAATTCTTCAAGCTCTGTAAAAATGTTTGTTGATCATTGAATATACCTACTGGTTCAGGTCTTGCCATAGACTTTCAAGTAGATTTAAGTCAAAACTGTAACTTGGCCAAACATTCACTGTATAGGTAAACAACTCCTGTGTAGATTTGGCCTATAGGTTATTGTCCTGCTGAAAGGTGAATTAATCTCCCAGTGGCTGGTGGAAAGCATACTGAATCAGGTTTTCCTCTAGGATTGTGCCTGTGCTTAGCTCCATTCCATTTATTTTTTATCCCAAAAAACTCTCCAATCCTTAATGATTACAACCATACCCATAACATGATGCAGCCACCACTATGCTTGAAAATAGCTGCAAACAAAATGCATGTTTTGGAATATGTTGATTCTGTACAGGCTTCCTTCTTTTTACTCAGTCAATTAGGTTAGTATTGTGGAGTAACTACAACGTTTTTGATCCGTCCTCAGTTTTCTTCCTATCACAGCCATTAAACTCTGTAATTGTTTTAAAGTCACCATCGGCCTTCCTTACAGATAATTGTATGTGTGGGGTACAGAGATGAGGTAAAAACATGTTAATCTCTAATATTACACAGAGTGAGTAAAATCAACTTACTATGTGTACTTCTGAACTTATTTAGGGCTTGCCATAACAAAAGGTTTGAATATTTATTGATTCAAGACATTTCAGCTTTTTATTTTTAATTCATTTGTAAATATTTCTACAAACAATAATTCCACTGTGACATTATGTGGCATTGTGTGTAGCCCAGTGACAAAAGAAATCTAAAAATGATGGTTGTAATACAACAAAATGTGGAAAAGTCAGGGGGTGTGAATACCTTCTGAATGCACTGTATCCCATCATGATAACTGTTCCTTCAGCCTTGCAGCACTCAACTCATTCTCATGCCACAGATAATAAAATATGATCAAACATTTACATCATTTACATCATACCATTTGCAATGCCTCTCAGAGTTGCTCTACAAAATATAGAACAGGAATGAT
Source organism: Oncorhynchus masou masou (assembly GCF_036934945.1). Classification (NCBI taxonomy): domain Eukaryota; kingdom Metazoa; phylum Chordata; class Actinopteri; order Salmoniformes; family Salmonidae; genus Oncorhynchus; species Oncorhynchus masou. The sequence continues at coordinate 19,419,759 of NC_088227.1, forward strand.
GCAACCCTTACAGAAATGTGAATTGTCTCAACATTGCAATTCATGCAATGACAGGGAGCCCTACTTGACATCCTGACCTGCTTCCAAGATTATGAAATGGGCATGACATTTGAATTAATCTCCAAAGTTTTCTGGGATTCCTTATGTAGTACAGGACAACCACAAGCATCCACACATGAACTGATGGATGCTGTAAATCAATATCTATATCATAAATCCCCATCCAGATATCCATTCTCCTCTGAGCTGTGTCAGTTTGTTGATAAACTGACCTCTCTCTGTCAGGGTCAGATGAGAGTCATCATAGTGGGGTTGACACTGTGTCATGAAGCTCTGGGTGATGCAAGACAAGAAACCATGCTGTGCCCTTACAGGAAATGTACTATGAGGCAAGCTACTCAGACATACAGTATCAAGATGTTCAGTTCATGTGGAAAATTGATGCAATAAATTCATATGAGAACTGCATGCACTCAACAGAAATTGTAGGTCCCTTGTGAAATGTTAGTTCCACTGCTGCAGAGTTGTGTCATTGTGTTTTAATTCCAGCTTAATGCCAACCACCAAGGTCAGCCCCAGGCATAAGTGGTCGCTCCCATTTAGTTTTAGGAATCAGTCAGTGTCTCAATTTACTGTTGAATGTTAGAAGAGTAGAATACACAAGGTGCTATTTAAAAATGTGCTTCAGCAGTTATGTCAGTAACTAACGAAGGTTTCCATTCCACCTTTTTATGCCTGTAAAGTGCATGTCGGATGTAAAATATCTTGACCGGCCTGATAGAAACAGCAAATTTTTAAATAACTTTCCAAACGTAGACAAAACAAAAATACGCTGAACAAGGTGGGATCTTTTTTTTTGTCAGTAAAAATAATTACGTGAGAAATGTTGGTGGAAAGGCTTTTATGCACATATTGATATAATAGCCATCATATCGAACTAAACGTGGAGTTACGAGATGACATGTTGTATGGTACTCCCACTATGATTTGTCGGGAAAGCATGCAGTTTATTAGGCTGCAGATTAAATCAATTGTGAACTTCACAAGATGGTGAAAGTTCAAGGTTGATGAGTTTGACACTCCTTTCCAATAAATATTGAGGGTCTTATTCTGGTGACATGATTTTCAATGCTTGGCTAGAGCACACGTGCCAATACCAAAGTGGGAAAACTCCCTATATAACACAAACAACTCAGTAGAGTTGAAAATGCGATGGAAACTCATTTAACTTATTCGGTACGTGGGAATTTGACCGCAAATTGTTTTTTTAATGTGCACTATTGTCATCACGCACAGCCCTTTACCTGAAACAAGTCAATTTGATGGAAACATCTCTGGTGGGAAAATGTGTATAGTGTTTTTATACAGATGTTTGAATATTCGCATTAAAATCTGTCGCCAATTGGTCACTCAATTAGCCCATGCAGGCTTCATATTGGTAAATTAGTCTAGTCAGCTATCTAAACTTGTAATCATGGCTGAATTATTGACCAGGCATGAAGGGTACTTCCAAGGGGCCCCATTGATTTTGTTAGTCACTCTCACTCAGATAACATATTAATTAGTATGGCATAAGTCATGGCAAAATGTGTAGACCGCAAAAACAATTCTCTCCACCCTATGGCAAAATGTGTAGAATTGCATGAAATTAGCTGTAAAAATTATCATTTTTATCTCCGCCCCATGGCAAAACGAATAGACATCCATTAAATTAGTAATAAAATTGCAAAACCCCCATGGCCAAACATGTAGAATGTCAAATGTTTTTCCCCTGAAGTGGATGGGCTCCCCAATACAATTTTGCTTCAGGCCCCCAAAAAGCTAGGCCTGCCAACCACTGTTGGTGCTTTTGACAATGTCATGCTTGGTTTTGAATGGATGTTCAGCTTAAGCAAAGTCTGGATATGTACCTCTGTTCTTTTAGACGCAACAAGGTGTAGAAATTAATGGGTGAGGCACTGCATCGCAGTGCTTGAGGTGTCACTACAGACCCGGGTTCGATCCCACGCTGTGTCGCAGCCGGCTGGGACCGGGAGACCCATTTGCCCAGTGTCATCCGGGTTAGGGGATGGTTTGGCTGGCCAGGATGTCCTTGTCCCATCGCGCTCTAGCAACTCCTGTGGCCTGCTGGGCGTATGCACGCTGACTTGGTCACCGGTTGTACAGTGTTTCCTCCAACACACTGGTGAGGCTAGCTTCCGGGTTAAGCGAGCAGTGTGTCAGTCAAGAAGCAATGCGGCTTGGCAGGGTCGGAGGACGCATGGCTCTCGACCTTCATCTCTCCCGAGTCTGTACTCTCCTGAGTTGCAGCGACGGGACAAGACTGGGATAAAGATTGAGGATATGTCACACTGGGCATTCCATATGCCAGAGCTACGCATCTAGAATATTCATTGGCAAACAAAATGTCTTCCACCACCACAACTTCTCAACTTGAGAGGGAAGGCACAGAAAATTGTACACAGTATATTCCTCAAAAACATGTTTCAGTTCCTCTGAAAGTTCATGCCCCATACATTTACACAAGAACAACGAGGGACAAGGAATGCATCATTATGTAAATGTTAAATATTTGTCTCTCATGGTTCAGTCACTAGAGTGCAGTAAAATGACTATTTTACCAAATCTGACAGCCATGGGGCACACACAGACAATGACGATCATTTTTTTTTTAAAGTATGCTGTTTTTATGCCGTTAACATTCATATTTTTTTCATTTGAATGTAGGGTATCTATTGTATACCTGCCAATGGGGCGGCAGGGTAGCCTAGTGGTTAGAGCGTTGGACTAATAACCGGGAGGTTGCAAGTTCAAACTCCCGAGCTGACAAGGTACAAATCTGCCCCTGAACAGGCAGTTAACCCACTGTTCCTAGGCCGTCATTGAAAATAAGAATTTATTCTTAACTGACTTGCCTAGTAAAATAAAACAATTGAAATGAAGGAGAAGGAAGTGAAGGATGTGATTTTCCAGTAAGGCTACACACTGACTTCACACTGAAAGTGAAGTCATGTTAACCTGAATGTGTAAACTAATATTCGTACAGAAGAGCGTGTTATGTGAAATACCACATGATGCCCCAATATATCCTGAATGGAACTGAAAGTAGTAACCTGTGTTGTTTATGTCCAAGCAATCTGTGCTCATTTGAAAGTTAGAAGACAAAATGACTAAGAAGTGCGTGTTACTTAAATGTGAGAAATAAACCATTTTTGAAAAGAGCGATCCACACAAAAGGCTTTGTGATAATCACCACAATCTCCCTCAAATACAGCACACTGAAGTCAATAGAATCCTCTGGCATGAAAAGCACTGCCTGTGTGGCTGGAGAGACTTTCGCTTCTCTCATTGGTCAGCCTGCATTTCTTAGAAACAGCCTTGCCAAATACTAGACTACTGGGAATGTGTACATCCATCCATAATTGCGTTGGAGAGAAGCCTGCAGTCATTTGATCAAGATAGACCATAACGTACTGTAGATCATTGACGTTGACCAGAATGCAACATTATTCAACATCACACATTTTTTTGAAATGTTTGAGAAGACGTGAGGTTAGTGAGTGTTTACCCACATTATAGGGAAGAGAGAGTGGGTAACCTCAACAATGTAATAACATGAGTTAACCAAAATAGTGTAATATTACTCTACATCTGATATTTGGATTAAGTGATTTGATTATCTAATTGATCAATTAAGTGTTGAAATTCATAAATACATTAGTAATAGCCAGTGTATAACCTGTTTTAGAGTGGGGAATAAGGAAACCCCCCCCCCCCCCCCCAAAAAAAAAAATGTTTTATGGTTTATTGTTTCTGGTAAAGGAGAAGTTCCCACATGGCCAAACCCAGATACCGGAAACACCAGTTCAAAAACACAAGTGATTAAAGATGCGGTAACCACATTTATCAGTCTGAAAGGGAGATGGTCTCATGGGAGAGGGATATGCAATGTATTTGCAATTTACTATACAACACATTTTAAGCAGGACAAGCAATTTGAACATCTGAAACAAAGCTCATTACTTCAACCTATAATTATTTGATTACAACTTGATTCAAGCTATACAAATCTAATTGACACAGAGAGTACAAAGGACAGAGGAGGACATGCGTGATCTGACCTGTTAACTCTGTTTACAAGTCTCCAATGTTGGTTTGTCTCTGTGACCTTTGCATGGTATGGTGGCTATCTGGGCAGACTGGAGAGGACCCCTACGTCCCTGGGCCCTGACCCCAGGGTGGGAACACATTGCCTGATTAGACAGAGAGGCTCATGGGCCTTGAGGGCCTCAGTCAGACGCATTTGCTCCTCAGACAGAAACTGTACCTCCTTCTTCAGCAGCCTGTTCTTCTGATCCAGACACTCATATGCCTGTAAGGGACAACTGGGCTCAGTTACTTTATAATCTTACTAGTAGAGTAGAATACAAGTTGAATCCACTTGATTCATAGAATACGTGTAACATTGATCGCTGTGTTATTCCTGTCATATAAGAGAAAAGGTTAGACTATGCCAAGATAGTTGTGTGACGACAAGGAGTCTGTTACGCACGTACAGACCCACCTTATGCAGCTCATCTGCTCTCTGTGTCTGTCTGTTTCGGCTCTTCTGTGCTGCCACCCTGTTATTTTCCCTTCTTTTAAGTCTCCAGTCATCATCTTCATCACCAGAGCTCTGCAGCAGAGGTACAGAATGCCACATTGCATGTCAGTCAGAATATCACACAACGCTGCTACTCCCTCCCCGATTAAGCTTTGTGTGGTCATCCAACACAATGGCGCGGATTACTATTCCATTTGTCAACAGTGATAGTGACAAAACAATCAACAAAGGAATAATTGTATAAACCATTCAACTTTAGCCTACTACTTTTGTGTATTTGACACTTACCTCGCATCTTTGAAGCATAAAACTGCTTTGATCATTGATTTGCAAAAAGCTGCTAGAAATATCGCAGTCAGACATCTCAGACGCAATAATAAATTTAGCCTATATCGATTATTTAAAATATGAAATGTATTAAAAAAAACAAGTCGCCTTTGAACGTTTTATTTCAGATAGCAAGTTCCAAGATATAGAGTCTACAAAAGTGATACGGATTTGCATGCAAGAGACAAAGAGTTTCACTTGTTCAAAGTGCACTTGCCGCTTCATTGAAGACGCCAATATTTATTTTAAATCACGTGCTAAATAGTGTGTGACGCCCTTTGAGTGTTGGGACAAGAGCAAAGCAGCACATGTATATCGGAGGACGCATGACTTTCAACCTTCGTCTCTCCCGAGCCCGTACGGGAGTTGTAGCGATGAGACAAGATAGTAGCTACTACAACAATTGGATACCACGAAATTGGGTAGAAATAGGGGTAAAAATTAAAATAAAATATATAAAATAAAAAAAGCAGCACATACTGTATTTATTTTTAAAAGTGCTTGTTAAAATGTTTGATATAGATTTAGATTTTTTTATTCAAATCAACATGCTTTATACATTTTCTTTACATTTTAGGACCAGATGCTCCTTCCCACAATGTTTCAGAAAGTTTAACATTTTTAAATGTTATGTTCAATCTGGCTGTATTCTTATATTCTCATAAGCCTACGATTGAGGATGACCTCAACGCCGTGACAAATGTTGTATAAAAAATAATACCCTAGCAAAAAAGGGGACTGTTTCAAAAAGTGATTCTATAGAGGTGTATACATTGTACATACAGTATGCAGTTTCCGTTATCCACCACGTGAGGGCGATATTGTATCACAGACTTCTGCGAACATAAACCCCATAACTGTTGATAAATACTACAGTATTGCATCCTTCCAATCACAATAGGAACATAGTTGTTCCTGCACAAATAGGAGCATAGTTGTTCCTGAGCTCTGCCTGCTCTATGGCTCTCTTGATGGGTGGTCTGGTCCTCCTAGCTGTCTTGTCCTCTCTGTTGGGCCTGCTGCTGAACACCTCCCCAAACACCTCCAGGGACTTGGCTGTGGGACGCATGTTCAGCACCTGTCTCAGGCCCTAAGCCCTCTGATGCACCACCTGGAGAGTCTTTAGAGCAGACACATCTGTCACCAGTCACTCTCAACCGTGGTCATATATGAAACATACACTTATGTTGGATAGAAGAGGGTGTAATGGGAGCATAGCTGCGGCCTCCGACCGCAAGGCACTACAGAGGGTAGTGCGTATGGCCCAGTACATCTCCGGGGCCAAGCTTCCTGCCATCCAGGACCTCTATACCAGGCGGTGTCAGAAGACGGCCCTAAAAAATTGTCAAAGACTCCAGCCACCCTAGTCACAGACTGTTCTCTCTGCTACCGCACGACAAGCGGTACCGGAGCGCCAAGTCTAGGTCCAAGAGGCTCCTAAATAGCTTCTACCCCCAAGCCATAAGACTCCTGAACAGCTAATCAAATGGGTACCAAGACTATTTGCATTGCCCCTCCCCCTGTTGCCATTTTGTATTGTTTGTCAAGTCAACCAGCATTTTTGTCTCAGCTCCAGCTTTTCCAAGTCTCTTTTTTTCACCCTTCTGGTTTTGACACTTGCCTCTCCTGACTCTGAGCCCACCTGCCTGACCACTCTGCCTGCCAACCTGTACCTTTGCCTCACCTCTGGATTATTGACCTCTGCCTACCCTGAGACTGCCTGCCGTCCAGTACCTTTGCCCCACCTCTGGTTTACTGCCCTGCCTGCCTTGACCTGTCTATTGCCTGCCCCTGTTGGATTATTAAACCATTGTTAATTCGATGTTGTCTGCACCTGGGTCTTACCTTCATACCTGATAGTATGAACTGGCCATTACTGACCCAGCAGACCCAGACCAGTTGCACAATGCTATCTCCTCCCAAGGAGCCTCAATTGGTAGGCACGAGGAATTGCTTCGGGGTCTTATGGAGGTGGTCCCAATGTTGGCTGAGCGCCATGACCGGGCGTTGGACATGCTACTGGAGCAGTTCTGCGGGTTCTCTAGGGGGCAGCCTGCCAGGATGGTAACCCCACCGCCCTTCTGTAACTCGGGGGTTAGCAGTGCCACCCCACCAGCCTCTCCACCTTCCTGGGAGCCCCGTTTACCTCACCCGGAGCACTTTAATGGAGAACCGAGCAACTGTTGGGCGTTTTTAGCTCAGTGTGCCCTCATTTTCGAGTTTCAGACCTCCTCTTTCCCCTCACATTGCTCCAAGAAAGCCTACCTCATCATGCTGTTTCCAAGCCTATGCAACTAGGCAGAGCTGGGCTGTCACCAGCGGAAAGGCAACACAGGACCAACACAAGGAGCTGTCTGTATTACGGGACTTTTGGTCATTTTGTGTCCTCTTGCCCGGTAAAAGACCAGGCTCACCGGTAGGAGCGAGTACTCTGGCGGGCCATATGGAGACCTTTTCTGCTTCTCTTACTCGCACCCCTTTTCATGTCATTCTGCTGCGGGGAGACCAGTCCAAATCTCTTCGTGTCCTCATTGACTCTGGGGCCGATGAGAGCTTTTTGGACGCCACACTGGCTTTCGAGCCATAGGTTGGGTTACCCATAACACCACTCCTGGCTCCAGTGACACAATCCCATGCAATCATGGGCTGGAGTCTGATCTGCCATGCCCATTGTCTGAAGTCGGCGCAACCTGTCCCGAGACGTCTTGCTGGGGGCTTGGATGTTGCTCCTGCCCTGTCCGCCATTGCCGCAGAGGACCAGGACCTCTGGGAGGTGTTCAACAAGTCCTGGGCCACTTCCCTTCCACCGCACCACCCCTATGACTGCAGAATTGACCTCCCTAGCACCATGCCGCCCTGGGGATGTCTGCACTCCCTGTCGGGACCAGAGACCAAGGCTATGGAGATCTACATTGGGGAATCCCTAGCTACAGGATTTATCCATCCCTTTTCCTTTACCGCTGGCACAGGGTTCTTCTTCATGGAAAAAAAGGACAAGACCCTGCGCACGTGCATTGACTACCGAGGACTTAATGACATTACTGTGAAGAACCGTTATCCACTACCACTCATTTCCTCGGCCTTCGACCCGCTCCAGGGGGCCACTGTTTTCTCCAAGCTGGATCTACAAAACACCTACCACCTGGGGTGGATACGAGTGGAAGACCGCCTTCAACACTGCCAGCGGCCACTACGAACAGCTGGTCATGCCCTTTGGCCTCACCAACGCCCCTGCAGGCTCTGGTGAATGACATGTGAACCGGTTCATCTTCATTTACATTGATGACATCCTCATCTTCTCCCGCTCTCCCCAAGAACACCTGCTCCACTGACCGGGCTGACCGGGCGTTTTGAGCACTTAACCACCGCTTCAACACTGCTCCTATCCTGGTTCATCCTGACCCTTCCCGTCAGTTCGTGGTGGAGGCCAATGCTTCGGATGTCGGAGTGGGGGCTGTCCGGTCCCAACGTTCTGCCCTGGACCTCAAGCTGCATCCCTGCGCCTTCTTCTCCCACTGCCTCAATGCCATGGAGAGGAACAACGATGTGGGGAATCGGGAGCTTCTCGCGGTGAAGATGGTGTTGGAGGAATGGAGGCACTGGCAAGAAGGGGCAGAACATCCATTCATTTTGTGGACGACAAAAACCTGGAGTATCTCCGCCCCGCCAAGCGCCTCAACTCCAGGCAAGCGAGATGGGCCATACTTTTTACCCAGTTCAACTCTTCCCTCTCCTACCGGCCGGGGTCCAAGAACGTCAAGCCGGATGCTCTTTCTTGCCGCTATAACCGCACGGCTACCAACCCAGAGCCCGAGACCATCTTTCCCACCTCGTGCCTGGCGACGGCACTCAGCTGGGGTATAGCGAAACAGGTCCGGGAGGCGCACCGGTCTCCTGGTGGACATGGTCTCTGACCGGGATCCGCAATTCTCGTCCCGGTTCTGGAAGGTGTTCTGCATGCTCATTTGGTCATCGGTCAGCCTGTCCTCCGGATTCTACCCCCAGTCCAACGGCCAGTCGGAACAAGGGCAGTCGGAACAAGCCAACCAGGACTTTGTTGCCTAATCGCCGCCAACCCTACTACCTGGAGTCAGCAACTGGCATGGGTTGAGTACTCCTGCAACAACCTTCCTTGCTCTGCCACTGGTCTCTCACCCTTTGGGTGTTCCTTGGGATATCAGCCTCCGCTCTTCCCCAAACAAAAGGAGGAAGTCAGCAATCCCTCTGCCCAGATGTTCATCTGCCGCAGGCGCCGTACCTGGAAGAGAGCCCGGGCCGCTCTGTTGAAGACCACTTCCAGGTATAGGCAACAAGTGGATTGCCACCGGATCCCTGCTCCATGCTATCGGCTCGGGCAGAGAGTATGGCTCTCCACCCGGGACCTGCCCCTCTGGGTGGAGTCCCATATACTTTCCCCCCATTTTATCGGCCCGTCCCCCATCTCTAGAGTCATTAGCCTCAATGCTGTTCGTCTTTTGTTACCCCATACCCTCCCGTATTCACCCTACTTTCCATATGTCTAGGATTAAGCCTGTGTCTCCCCCTTCTTCTGTTTCCAGGCCCAGCCCTCCTCCCCGTGTCATTGATGGCCATTTTCCAAGCTGTTTAAAGGGACAGTCAAGTTAGTGTATGTAAACTTCTGACCCATTGGAATTGTGATACAGTGAATTATAAGTGAAATAATCTGTCTGTAAACAATTGTTGGAAAAATTACTTGCACAAAGTAGATGTCTTAACCGACTTGCCAAAACTATAGTTTGTGAACAAGAAATTTGTGGAGTGGTTGAAAATTAGTTTTAATGACTCCAACCTGAGTGTATGTAAACTTCCGACTTCAACTGTAGCTGTTGACTTCATCACAGACCTTCCTGAATCCTCTGGTAACACCACCATTCTTGTCATAGTAGACCGTTTTTCAAAAATGTGTCTGGTTCCTCTTCCTCATTTGCCATGGAATTGCCAGAATGTATGTTCCAGCAGATGTTCTGTCTGTATGGGATTCCAGAGGACATAATCTCTGACCGCGGGCCCCAGTTTGTCTCCCGGGTGTGACGAGCCTTCTGTGACCGACTGGAGGTCACCTTCAGCCTCTCCTCCGGGTACCACCCCCAGACCAATGGGCAGACGGAACACCTGAACCAATAAATAGGGAAGTACCTTCGCCAACAATGTTCTGCCTCGCCACACGACTGGAGCCGGTATATGGCCTGGGCCAAATACGCTCAGAAATCACCCATGCACTCATCCCTCTGCCTTACTCCGTTTCAGTGTGTCCTTGGTTACCAACCCCCCATATTTCCCTGGGAGGTGGAGCCTGGTACTGTCCCAGCTGTCGACGACTGGTGTCGGCGTAGTGAGTGTTTATGGGAGACCGCTCACCGGCATCTGCAGGAAGCCTCTAATAGACAGAAATGCTTTGCCAACATATGCCGCCGACCTACGCCACTCTTTCACCCTGGACAGCGTGTGTGGCTCTCTACCAGAGACATCCGGCTCTGCCTCCCCTGCATAAAGTTCTGTCCTCGCTTCATTGGTCCCTTCAAGATAACCCATTGCATCAACCCTGTCACGTATCGCCTCCAGTTACCCCGTCAGTATAAAATCTCCTTGTCCTTCCATGTGTCTCTTGGGCCTGAAGGATATGGGCCTGAAGACCAGTCCTGGGTCCCCGACCAGGACATCCTCAACCCAGAGATGATTCAGGCATTTCACCATAACCGTATGGATCGTCCCGCTCCCCGACCTCGGGGTTGAACCCCCAACAGACCCACTGGACATCAGCCTCGACGCAGAATACCGGGTCAGTCCACGACCTCATCGAACCAACCTGCCGGACCTAGGTGTCCGCCTCTGCTCCCCCGCCCGTCCACTTCAGGCCAAAGAGTTAAATCTTGTTTTCAATCTTGTTTCTCATGGTCTGAGAGTCCTTTAGGTGCCTTTTGGCAAACTCCAAGCTGGCTGCCTTGTGTCTTTTACTGAGGAGTGTCTTCCATCTGGCCACTCTACAATGGTGGAGTGATGTAGAGATGGTTGTCCTTCTGGAAGTTTCACCCATCACCACAGAGGAACTCTGGAGCTCTGTCAGAGTGACACTCGGGTTCTTGGTCACCTCCCGGACCAAGGCTCTTCTCCCCCGATTGCTCAGTTTGGCCTGGCGGCTAGCTCTAGGAAGAGTCTTGGTGGTTCCTGTCACGACTTCCGCCGAAGTTGGCTCCCCTGCCTGTTCGGGCGGTGCTCGGCGGTCGTCGTCACCGTCCTACTAGCCACTACCGATCCCTTTTTCGTTTGTCCGTTGGTTTTGTCTTATTAGTTTCACCTGTGTGTATTTTAGTTTAATTAGCGTCCTTATATATAGTAGGTTGTCCCGACCTTGTTTTGTGCGGGATTGTTTTTTGTTACTCTGTTGTATGGTGGTTTTTCGTGTATGTATTCTCCGGACTATTTTAGTCCTGTGTTTGGGCTGGTCAATTGTATGCGCCCTGTGTGTTGGCGTGACCGTTTTTGTGTGCCGGAGAATAAATTGACAATCTACTGAACCCTGCTCTCTGCGCCTGATTCCACCCACCACTCCTAGTAAATCGTGACAATTCCAAACTTCTTCCATTTAAGAATGGAGGTCGCTTTGTTCTTGGGGACCTTCAATGCTGCAGAAATGTTTTGGTACCCTTCCCCAGGTCTTTGCCTCGATACGATCCTGTTTCGGAGCTCTACAAACAATTCCTTTGACCTCATGGCTTGTTTTTTTCTCTGACCTGCACTGTCAACTGTGAGACCTTACATAGACAGGTGTGTGCCTTTCCAAATAATTTCCAATCAATTGAATTTACCACAGGTGGACTCCAAGTTGTAGAAACATCTCAAGGATGATCAATGGAAACAGGATGCACCTGAGCTCAATTTTGGGTCTCCAAACAAAGGGTCTGAATACTTATTTGCATAAGCTATTTCTGTTTTGATCTGTAATACATTTGCAAAAATGTCTAAACCTGTTTTCGCTTTGCATTATGGGGTATTGTGTGTAGATTGATGAGGACATTTTTTTATTTAATCCATTTTAGAATAAGGCTGTAAGCTAACAAAATGTGGAAAAGGTCAATGGGTCTGAATACTTTCCGAATATACTGTACTGTAGGCCTACTCATAGAATTCCATGGAAAAGCCAATTATCAGATCACCATTCCTATGCAGCAGGTCTGTCTGGCCCTGCACCATGCTTAAACGTACATGTCATATTCTGGTGTAAAAACTGTAAGATGATGTGACTTCTGTAAAGCAAACAAATTAGACTTATTAAGCCTGAGCTCCCGCTTGCTAAACTGTATTTGAACTCTCACAGAACAACTTCTTAAATCACTAATAATTCACTCTGCCTGCTGATACCCTACATGATCGATATCCTTTGCATTAGCTTTGGAAGGAATGTCTGTCATAAACCATTTTTCACAATGTTAATTTGGTGGAGCCCAGAGAGGCAAGTATTAGGACAAAGTCAACAATGTCTCAATAACAGCGCAGAGTAAGCTGGTGGGGACAGGGCGCTCTAGCTGAACATTCCCAGCATGTGTTTTTGTGTGGGACTGACTGACTTTTGGCACGGGCCTGGAAACCTTTGGCTAACCACCCACTGTTCAACTGGTTTACAATAAGCAGGGTCCTACTTTGCACTGCTCAGTGCCCATTTCAGATTTGTGCCGAGGTTATGTTTTGCCAATAGACTGAATCATTGACAGTTCGGATATTTTTCTGTTGACTCTCGCCTGTTAAACTGTCTCTTTTTATTATTTTGATTACAGATTGGTCTTGACTTCACACCTTGGTATGCCCCCACTTTTCAGGACAGATAGGAGCAGTTGACTGTTTTCAACAAGCAAATACAAATGCACAAGGAGCTTTGCCAGTGTGAGTTCATCGTGCCTTGATCCATATTGCTATGTGTACTAGACACGCCATTACATGAATGTTATCAGATTGTGGGCAAGTGCAATGAGCAGTGTCCTTGGCAGGGATAAGAACAGGCTTTGCATGGAATGTCTCACTGTAACTGGATATTACGGAGCGCTATTATTTGTCACCAGTATATTTCTCCTGACCGTTTCTTGTTGTGTAACCAAAGTTGAGGGCATTTCCTCTGTGACGCAGGAACATCCATTCCCAATCAGCTGCAAAGGTCACCATAGATACTCTGAAAGAACAGTGTGGGTGTATTAAAATCAGGATTGCATAAGAGGACTGCCTGACTGCTGGAGTGATGAATGTGTTTTTAGAAGGCCTTCTAAAAAACACTCGTGCTTCGATGCACAACTTTGCAGGGAAACCATCAGTGGCCGTGGAAGAAGTGCAGGCAGGGAACTTCTCCTTCTCTTCAGCTGTCTGTGCAGGAATGAACAGGTGAGCGATAGTTGTTCATTAACCTGCAGTAATCCAGTAATATCTCCGTACTGTATGTCCTCATTGTTATAGAAATCCCTTACCTTTTCTAACCCCTTGATCTTTGAATATGCATACAAAGCTCTTGTTTCAAGTTTTAAAGAATGGTTAAAGGCTGCTTTCACTTTGCCAAATGCTGTGTGCATTTTCTGCAAAACATGAAACTCTGAAACGGCCGCATGGTTTGATAAAACCAGACATGATTTTTGATAGTTCCCGTTGAGTCCCCTCATAATGACTGTGTTGTTACTGTGTTGTTACTGTGTTGTAACAGAGAGCCAAAACTGATTCCATTGGAACACCTGTGTCTGGAGACAGACTCTCTCTTGGAAGCAGAAAAACATGTGGGTTGTCATCATTTGGAATGCAACATTATGGAAAGCAGCAACCTGGTTGTTTTGAATCGTTAAATGTATTATATATCTCCCCTCTCCAGTACAGGAATGAACCTAAGAACACACTGCTTGTCTGTGAGTGCATTGCTCAAGTCAATGGAATCACACCTCAAATGGTTATTCATGCCAGCACAGAGAATGCCCTCCGATTGTTCCTTGGGTCACACACATCACACTAAATGTATAGGTCTAATTCTTGGCTTTTTGTAAATTAATTCATATTGTGTTCTCTCATGCTGTATCTCTGAAAATGAAATAGTGAAATAAAATGGAGACTGGTGTTTGTGCATGTTGATGGACCCTTGTATGTATAATTGAAGTGCCATTTAATTCAGGTTCATACCAGATGGGCCTTTTGTTCCTCTGGTTCATAGGTTTATTTTTATTTAACCTTTATTTAACTAGGCAAGTCAGTTAAGAACACATTATTATTTACAATGACAGCCTACCCCGGCCAAACCCTAATGACGCTGGGCCAATTCAAATATTGGTCACATACATGTGATTAGCAGATGTTATTGCGGGTGTAGCGAACTGCTTGTGCTTCTAGCTCTGACAGTACAGTAATATCTAACAAATTACACAACATATACCCAATACACACAAATCTAAGTAGGAATGAATTAGGACTATATACATGTATGGACGAGCGACGTCAGAGCGGAACAGATTAAGATACAATAGAATAGTATAGAATAAAGTATATACATATGAGATGAGTAATGCAAGGTATGTAAACATTAATAAGTGACTAATATACCGTAGAAGTATAGAAAACAGTATATACATATGAAATGAGTAATGCCAGATATGTAAACATTATTAAATTGACTAGTGTTCCTTTCCTTAAAGTGGCCAGTGATTTCTAGTCTATGCCTATAGACAGCAGCCTCTAATGGGCTAGTGATGACTGTTTAATTTGTATTTATTCTACAAATTAGGCAAGTCAGTTAAGAACAAATTCTTATTGACAATGACAGCCTACCCCGGCCAAACCCGGACAATGCTGGGCCAATTGTGAGCCGCCCTATGGGACACCCAATCACAGCCGGATGGGATGCAGCCTGGATTCGAAACAGGGCCTCTTGCACTGAGATGCCGCGCCTTAGACCGCTGAGCCACTCGGGAGCCCAGGCTGATATCCTTGAGATAGAAGCTGTTTTTCAGTCTCTCGGTCCCAGCTTTGATGCACCTGTACCGACCTCGCCTTCTGGATGACAGCGGGGTGAACAGGCAGTGGCTCGGGTGGTTGATGTCCTTGATGATCTTTTTGGCCTTCCTGTGACATTGGGTGCTGGAGGGTGGGTAGTTTGTCCTCGGTAATGCATTGGGCAGACCGCACCACCCTCTGGAGAGCCTTGCGGTTGCGGTCAGTGCAGTTGCTGTACCAGGCGGTGATACAGCCAGACAGGATGCTTTCAATTGTGCATCTGTAAAAGTTTGTGAGGGTTGATGAGGCTCTGTTGCACCTTCTTCACCACACTGTCTGTCTGTGTGGTCCATTTCAGTTTGTCAGTAATGTGTACGCCAAGGAACTTGAAGCTTTCCACCTTCTCCACTGCGGTCCCGTCAATGTAGATAGGGGGGTGCACCCTCTGCTGTTTCCTGAAGTCCACAATCATCTCCTTTGTTTTGTTGAGTGAGAGGTTATATTCCTGGCACCACACTCCCAGAGCCCTCACCTCCTCCCTGTAGGCTGTCTCGTCATCGTTGGTAATTAAGCATCCTACTGTTGCAAACTTGATGATTGAGTTGGAGGCAGGGAGTACAGGGGGGGCTGAGCACGCATCCTTGTGGGGCCCCAGTGTTGAGGATCAGCGGAGTGGAGGTGATGTTTCCTACCGTCACCACCTGGAGGCGGCCCATCAGGAAGTCCAGGACCTAGTTGCACAGGGCGGGGTTCAGACCCAGGGCCATGAGCTTAATGATGTGCTTGGAGGGTACTATGGTGTTGAATGCTGAGCTATAGTCACTAAACAGCATTCTTACATATGGAATCCTCTTGTCCAGATGGGATCGGGCAGTGTGCAGAGTGATGGCGATTGCATCGTCTGTGGATCTATTGGGGCGGTAAGCAAATTGAAGTGGGTCTAGGGTGGCAGGTAAGGTAGAGGTGATATAATTCTTGGCCTCTCTCTCAAAGCACTTCATGATGACAGAGGTGAGTGCTACAGGGCGATAGTCATTAAGGCAGAATTTTAAAGACCACGTTCATGGTGGGAAAAACATGTCATAGCATAATCCAGAAATCCTGACGGTCAGCTGACACTAACATCAATGTCTATGGTCACACATAAAATCAGCAATCAATGGCTATGACGATGGCAATGCTTACGTCTTTGCGCCTGGTATTTGGTGACATGTCCTGCTGTCCAAAACGGACCGTTGCTCCGGAGTCTCTGCCCTGGAGTGACTTGAAGTCGCAGACGATTTGCAAATGACAGTCAAAATGTATCTTCTCTGTTCATTCCCATGACCAAGCTTTCTAACACCACTGTAGCAGTGGTAATTTCGGCATGTAAATATTAGTGGGGCAAACTCAACATTGTTTTTAGATGCATGCCAGCAAAGCCACTACACAACAAAACACACAAAAAAATGAATTGCTGTAACAGTGAAAAACGGTTCCCAAAAACTTTTAAGGCCTACAGTACAAAATGCTCTCCTGACAGTGGAGCTTTCCTTCAGCACCATGGAGTGACTCCTTACTATGGCTACACCTGGCCATCAGCAGAGCCTCGCCTGGCAGCGAAACAGTTCATTCAGCCTCATTTACTGCTTAAAAAAAAATCATAGCTGATATCCCTGACTTGCAGAAACAAATGTGGTTTCTACTGACTACTTGTGGATAAGTCAATAAGAATCACATTCTCCTTCAATAATAATGAACGCCAACATAGAGTTTTGACTTTTGCACCATACACAAACATTAGTACATTTATGTTGAGTAAATTCATAAAGTTTGTTTTTGTATCATTAACACTTAGCTCCAAGTATAAGCAAGTGCATGCAAACGTGCTGCGACGAGGTAGTGTAACGGCGTTCTTCGTTTGTTGAAAGAGAGTCGGACCGAAATGCAGCGTGGTGGTTACTCATGTCTTTAATGTAAAAGATAGTGATACATGAAATAACTTAAATAAATACAAAAACAACAAACGGAACGTGAAAACTAATTACAGCCTATCTGGTGAACACTACACAGAGACAGGAACAATCACCCACGAAATACACAGTGAAACCCAGGCTACCTAAATACGGTTCCCCATCAGAGACAACAAGAATCACCTGACTCTGATTGAGAATCGCCTCAGGCAGCCAAACCTAAACTAGACACACCCCTAATCAACCACAATCCCAATGCCTACAAAAACCCCAATACGACAACACAATAAACCCATGTCACACCCTGGCCTGAACAAATATATAACGAAAACACAAAATACAATGACCAAGGCGTGACAGGTAGGCCTATTCGTTCTGCACTTTCAAAATGGACACAGACAGAAATTCTGATAGATGTTGGTACAGAAGATTCAGCAAGATGTTGAGGCCTTAACTTTACTCTTCTTTAAGTCAGCACAGAGGAAGAGAGAGACGCAGGTAGCCGACCATTTGAAATATTTTATCAGGCCTATGTGGTTTAAAAGGGACGGAAAATATTATCCACTTTTATAGACACAATACCGACCCACAGACAGTGCATTGCACAACAAAACAACCCTCGCTATATCAACTGGAATTACATGGGTCATATTACTGAACTTTTTGTTGAAAACATATATTTGAATGTGAAGAGACTGTCACATGATAACAGACCCAACAACATTATATAGTATCCCCTCCTCATGAAGAAAATCACATGAGCTAATTATAACACAAAGCAAGCAAAACAATTAAATCCTTCCAACGCTGCCTAAATCTATCAATACAACACAGTACTAATGAGATAGACCTATATAAGCAATAGGCCTATAACAATTGAGATGTACAAACTATGCCATGAGGGAAAAATGAGCGGATTAGAGGCAGGCCATAATTTCGAGGAGCAAATTAAGACGGACGTAGTCAATATAACTATTTGTTCAGGACTTTTGAAATGTACAGCGACAGAATTCAGAACATGGGTCGCTCTTACAGTTTAATCCCTGTACACCAAGTCAGAACAATATATAATGGGGGCAAATGAGCAGACAATGAAAGCTTTTACAATATTAGATGATGACATTTCTCTAAAATAGGCTATAGGCTACATGTGCACCACTTATTCAGAACAGTAGGCAAAGTTCTGAGGGGGAGAGGGACCAAATTATTAGGGTGAGACACATGGGCTACTAATAGTTTACTACACAACATACACTTAGTATTAATTTCTTAGCTACAGTATGCATATCTCCCTGGTATATTAAATCATGTATGTAGCAGCATACAATACATTTTTTGGATTGTGCTATGCTCACTTGAACAGGAAGGTGGCACGGCGGTCCTTCTTGTGGGCAAATTTTGTCATCAAAGTCTAGCATTCTGTCACGTTCGTCATAACGAGGAGACCAAGGCGCAGCGTGATAAGAATACATACTTTTTTAAAATGAAGAATAAACACTGAACAAACTATACAAAACAACAAAACGACCGTGAAGCTATGTGACACGAGAACAGACATACAAATACACATAGACAATAACCCACAAAACCAACATGGAAAATGGCAACCTAAATAGGATCCCCAATCAGAGACAACGACAAACAGCTGCCTCTGATTGGGAACCAATTCAGGCCACCATAGACCTATATATACCTAGACAAACCAAAACCTCATAGATGTACAAAAAACCCTAGACATGAAAAACACCTAGACAATACAAAAACTAAACCAACCACCCTTGTCACACCCTGACCTAACCAAAATAATAAAGAAAACAAAGATAACTAAGTTCAGGGCATGACACATTCTCTGGATTCATGGTGCTTTCATGACATCTGGGAAATATGGAAAAAAATCATGATGTCGGTGATCTTCAGGTTGGAGCTCTAGAAAGAGGCCTGATTTCCCGACTTGGAATTCTGAGTTGGATGACCATTCAAAACCTATTTTCTCAGTCGGAGCTAATTTTTTTCTGAGTTCCCAGTTGTTTTGAACTCACTGAAGTCTGAGATTTTCCAATTCCGAGTTTCCAGTTGTTTTGAAAGCAGTAGAAGTCATGCTGGATTGACAGAATTCTCTGGCCCATGGTGTTGTGTGTGAATGTTTATCCTCTTAAGCGATAGATGTTTTAAATCTTTAAATCCAGACTTGGACCACACACCCTCTCCACCAAATAGCAGGCAGAGGACGTAAAATAGTGATTGCTTTGCAACGCTTGCAGTTAGCCACTGATTCCTTCCAAACCACTCATTGTTGAAGTTGCAATTTCTGACTTCTTGTGTAATGTTTATGTCCAATATCCGGTGAGAACCAATACGTTTTATCTATAATTTCTCTTCATATATGCGCTATAGCAAATAGCAGCCAAATTATGTGGTGTATAATGAGGTGTTGTAATGGGCTCTTTTTTGTGCCTTCTACCCCGCTGCAGCTTCCATGGATTTAGAAACCTGAGAATTTCGCGCAACAAAGTTAACTGTGACATCGTACAGATCCAATTCAATTACTAAATGATTATAATTCCTAATGGTATGGTGGAAATTAGTTATGTGTGCCAGTGGCTCTTGAAAAGTAACCTTTTGAAAATGGGTAAATCTGAGGATGAGTTGAAGACCCACGTTTTCAAATGCATCAATACACCCTGGCCTGATACAAGTGTAACATCCCATCTATACATCTGTTGTAGCTATTAAGGCCTACAATTAACTGAGCAAATTTTTTTTTTTTTGGCCTATGTCATTGAGGTGGATGGTTTCATTACACATTGTCTAAACGTTAGCTTTCTAGTGCGAGTGTCCAATAGGCTAGGCAGGCCGACTGGATTTAACTAAGATTAGGATTAGGGAGAGATAATTGGGGAGACCATGTGTCACTAACGAACGATACCACCTTTGAACAACCTCAATGCTATTTAGGAAATTATACAGTTTATTTGAATAAACAGCAAATTATTATCACAATATTTTTTCTTCATCTACCATGCATAGAGACCGGTGCGAATATAACCGTACTGTAGAGTTAGGGCTACTATATAACACCTTCCCTCCGGAGAGCCCTCCAAATCCTGCATTTTGATTGGTCAGAGTCATCATCGGAAGGCCTCCATGTGTGAGTTGTGTGATGTAAATGCACCCTGCCCCCATCCCCTGCACATCCACTAAAGCGCCACCGACATAGGCTTCCATGCGAAAGAAGGCGCTTTATATGAGAGCCAATAATACAGGTAGCCAACAACATTTTTAAAGGTATTTTTCTAAACGGTATGAATAGTTGTTGTATTACCTACTAACTGAATGTTGGCTCTGCCCTATTTTGTGTAAACGTACTTCCTGACTATAAGGTATAGAGAGATAGGCAACGTCGGCCCAGCATCATGGTGGCTGGCGAGTTAGTACAGGAGCATTTGCGGCTTGACAACGCATCTGAAATTGACATCAAGACGCCGGTGCATAACGGAGTAGTCCCAACCGGGGATCAGTACTCCGACCTAACGAATGGAGCGGCACATCTGACAGAACTGGACTCGAAGGCGTTGGAACAGGAGATACCTCCAGATGAGAAACAGGCTATGCTTCCTGGAGATGAAAAATGTATCGAAACTAAGCTCTTTTGGAGAAGATTCGCCGTTTTAGCTGTGTTCAGCCTCTACTCCCTCGTCAACGCATTTCAATGGATCCAGTACAGCATCATCACCAACATTTTCGCCCACTTCTACAATGTATCCAGCGACAAGATCGATTGGCTGTCAATTGTATACATGGTGGCGTATGTGCCTTTGATCTTCCCCGCAACATGGTTACTGGATAAAAAAGGACTGAAATTAACAGCACTTATGGGCGCGGGTTTGAACTGCGTCGGTGCGTGGGTGAAATGCGCCAGCGTCCGGCCCGATCTTTTCGGTGTAACAGTGACTGCACAGATAATATGTTCCGTAGCCCAAGTCTTCATCCTCGGACTGCCCTCTAGGATTGCATCAGTGTGGTTTGGCCCGAAGGAGGTGTCTACCGCATGTGCAACAGCCGTGCTAGGTAACCAGGTGTGTAGGCCTATTGAGTCACGTAATGAGGGTCTCCTAATGAATCCTTTAGCCTAATCACATTGTAAACGTTACAGGCTAATGCTGTGTACATGTTTTACTGCTGTATAAAAAGGACATTTCTGTATTTTGATGGAGTATGTGTGACATTGATGAATTTGTCTGATCCCTCTTTAGCTGGGCGTTGCTATTGGCTTCCTGCTTCCCCCTGTCCTGGTCCCCAACACCGTGAAAGACATAGAGCTGATGGGACACAACATCAGCATTATGTTTTATGGGACGGCTGTAGTCTCCACTGCTCTGTTCATCTTGACTGTAATTGGTAATTCAGTTGAGACGAGCCTTGTCAGGCCATCTGGAATGGTACTCTGAAGAAATGCACCCGGTGGACAGCACATCTTAGTCACTGTAGCAACAAACTCCATAGGTCCAGACGACTGCACGTATATTTTCCACAGGCTACGGATACCATACAAACATACCAACCATTCAAACATACCACTGTAAACCAGCATTGCATAGGAGTCATTGCAGTCATATGCTACTGAGTGCTTTTGAAGCAAGACACAGAGAAACACTTGTCCATTATGTTGTAAAACTGTAAATACAGTGTTAGCGTTGACTATGCCACTTCTCTCCTAGGCATGAAATACAGACCCCCACTACTTTCCAGACAAATGTGTTGATGTTGTCTGTGTCTCTTTGCTCCTAGTCATGGAAGACAGACCCCCACTACCTCCCAGCCAAGCTCAGGCTGTCCTACTTGACTGTGCTCCTGAAGACTACTCCTACCGACAGTCCATCATCAACCTGTTCAAGAACAAACCTTTCATCCTACTGCTCATCAGTTATGGTGAGACACCTGACTTATAATCTTTCCTTATCTTACACCTTATCTTGTAACTACACTATAACTATGGTATTACTTCTGTATTACATGCAGTAACCTAAAGCTTCTGAAAAGTTATGGTGAGACACCTGACTACTTGCCAGTAGCCTGGACTCAGGTCTGTGCTTTAGCTAACTCATCTGTTGTGTTTGTTGTCGTCACAAAGTTTATGACATGACAATGATGGTTTGAGGTGTTGACTAAAGCACACACAGATCTGGGGCAAGGACAATTATCCTGTGTGCTGTCCTTCAAAGTCTCTTGTTGTAGCATTCTGTCCATTCCACTGATTGTTTCCTGGGCATAGTTGTTCATTATGAGATCCTTCTGTCTTTAACCCCATACACTCCAAGGCAGACTGACTGCTCAGTCGGTGCTCAGTCCGGTTATTAGCTAATCCTTTCTTGAATTTGAGTTTCTTTTGTTGGTGTTCAGTTAAACTTCATGGTTTTGTGTGTACTATACAGATTATTGAAGTTTATCACTATGTCGGGATAAAACAGTCAAATAAATCCATTTTCTTTTAGGTATCATGACTGGTTCTTTCTACTCTGTGTCAACACTTCTCAATCAGATGATTATGGCTTTTTACGAGGTAAGTGGAGTACAAAATGTGTGTTCCAATGACGGAAAATCAGGATTATTTGATGGGATGATTTGCTACATGCATAGCGAGATCAAACACAAGCTCTCAAACGGCACAAAAGTAAAACACTTTATGGAAAAGGCTTTCTCTGGAAACAGATGGAGTTAAATGAGAGCTCAAACCACGACAGGGCACGAATCCATTGTCTCCTGTTTGTAGTTCATAACCACTTTTCACGCATGCCTGCTACCCTCGGAGGAGAGAGACAGTCAGGGTTGGTTGAAAGACTGAAAGACAAGCAACATTCCGTGAACTCTAGTAGCAGCCTCCTCTCACTGTAAAATGTCAAAGGAGGTAAACATCACTTTCCCACCAGACTTTCCATAAATCCCTGAACTGTACCCCCTAAACCGACAGACCATGTGACCCGCTTTAAGGTTATACTGTACGTGCATCCAGCTTGGCTGTCGAAACGTTGGTTATTAAAGTATTGCATCTGAGCTCCTAGAGCATGTGGCTGCCCTTTCTGAAGTATACATGCATCCAGGCCAATTTTTTGTCTGGTGTCATCTTGAGCCTCAAGTTTTAGCTTATGGCCTAAACTCACCAAAGGCAAGCATGCGAGGGGTGTATGTGATCTATTTTTGAATGCATTGTTTTGAATTATAATGACCCAACTGAAGCCGGGGCGGGTGGGTTGTCTGCTTTGACGCCTCGCTCAGTGAGAAAGTGTCTCTATTTTTGAGTTTTATCGCAGGCGCTGCAGTCACACACGAAAAAAACAATACAAATGTTGTCATTATTAAAGTTTTTTTTAGAGCTCATTTGAACTGGAAGAGGTAGCTATGGGTTGAGGCTTTACCATACATGCTAAATTAGACCAATTCATCCATGTATGGAAACCAAACATCCCTATCAGCAAAGATGATTGGAGTTATGGACTATCCTGCTAGCATGTAGTTACTGTTCTGCCTGTCCTGTCCTTTCCATTCGCCTATCTCTGCTTGCTCTGCCTGCCCGCTTCTGGTGAGTTTTTCCACTTTAGCCATGTTAGTCCAAGAGCCACCCATCAAACATATAGATAATGTTATGAACAGGAACACTGTCTCATTCAGAACGTGTAAAACTGCAATCTTTAATCAGTTACTATATTTAGCATCGAAATCACAGGGTAATTTCCCTAGCAACGTTCTGACGTTGCCATTTTTCACCTTGGTTACTTGTGTTGCACACTGGCACACAGAACAGAGAACTATTTGTCCGTTCAGTGTTCGCTCTTGCATAAGGTCAAGCAACACGTTACCCGTCCTTCACTGACCCAGATGAACCCTGAAATAAGGAATTATATTTCAACCATGTGCATTGGTTTTCTCAGTTAATTGAAGTCGCTTTGGTAGATACATTTAGCCTACAAGCCCATCATTGCTTTGTTTTTCCTGCTAGCCAAACTAAAGGCAGCACAGCGTTGGCTAGCTAATACAGCTCACAAAACATTCAAGGTGCCGACAGCTACAAAAAGCGCTGGTTTGGCGTCTGAGAAAAATTAATTTAGCACGTTTAAACAACTTCTAATCTTTTATTATTTTGGGATTCCTCTGTTCCGATAAATATGTTGCTTTCTGTAAGCATGAACAGCGTCACATGTGTGACATGTCAACCTCATAATGTTGCTGGGAGAAATGACCCAAAATGCGCTATGATTTTCGAAATTGTACCTCTGATGCATAATATTGAACTAATGTTAAACTTTTACAAGTCTTGAACCACATATTCAAAAAAAGCTATCTATGTAATGATGTTGAAACTTTGCAGTTTTGTTTCCTGGGTCACGGAATGGCTTTTCTGATGAGTGGTGGCCCTTTTTTGGTGGGTGGCCCTTCATGCGAATATGATAGTGGGACGCATGTCCCAGGAAAAGCCTGCTGTACCCTCCACTAACATCAACCTCCTCACCCCAGAACCAGGAGCTGAATGCAGGTAGGATTGGCCTGACCCTGGTGGTGGCTGGAATGGTGGGTTCCATCATCTGTGGACTGTGGCTGGACTACACCAAAACCTACAAGTAGGTACCGTCCCCCAGCCCAACTGCCAGTGACATAAATCACTGAATTCTTCGGTGACACAGTTATTTAAACTATGTTGCACATGATGCAATTGTGAGTTGCAGAAGGCAGTTACAGTATGTCTATCTAAAGCCTTACGGTTATTTCTGGAGGCTTTGTGCGCTGCTCTGGCTTTTTTGTGGACATACAGTACTCTGCGGTTACTAGAAAGGGAAGTGTTCTAAAGACAAACTGAAGTGTATGAGTTCCAACTCATCATCATTTAGATAAGCAGCCTGCTGCACGTTCCAAAAATGATGTCCTGCCAGTTCAGATCCAATTAACACAGGTTTGTAGTAACATACACTTAATGCAACTCAGTTTGAGTAATCCGATTTAGGGAGATTTCTCACATGACTCAGCATTCTCATTTGCTCTGAAAGTCACCCTCTGCTTAACTTAGTATCCTCTGGAGAACTGTGATGTGTTCTGATATGCTATTCATACAGGTGCTGGGTTGGGTATGAAACCAATGGTTAGAATCAGTGACATTTTCAGCAAGCTATGAAGTCATTCGTAAACAAAGTCAACTTATATGGGCTATGTACAGTAAGTCCCTGAGACGTAGAGAGAATGACGAATGTGAGAGTGACGTCGAAACATTTTCCCTGCCCATGATTACCGGCCTTTTCCCTCTTCAATTGTGAGCCTCTGAATAGAACATCCACTTTTATTCCCAACAATGTTCTGTCCTGTGCTTGTTCCTCAGAATGACCACTCTGATAGTGTACATCCTGTCTTTCATTGGTATGGTGCTGTTCAGCTTCACTCTGAACCTCAACCGTATTTACCTGGTGTTCTTCACTGCTGGGGTGCTGGGGTAAGATAACCCTTCTTTTGTATTTCTTTTGTTGTTGTATTGTTTCACCTTTATTTATACAGGTAAGTCAATTAAGAACACGTTCTTGTCGACAATGACGACCTGGTTTGTTCTAAAGTTGTAAATAAGTGCTTGAAATGATCGTTAAGGAGTAATATAGTTGTAATTGCCAGCGTTGCACATTGTGCCAACAGGAAGATCTGGTGAACAGTACGGCGTTAAAAAAACAGGCAACTTCTTTTCTCGTCGTGGCTTATTTTGACACCAGTTCCTCTTTGCTCTTGTATGTTTCGAAGGTCAACAGTCACACGCACAATGCCACTTTATCACCTATGTGGTGGCCAGAGGCTATGTTCAACCAAAACAACGGCATCGAGATAAAGCGGTCTGTTTTCCCTGAGGGCAGCCCAGGGTTCACTGATATGATTTTGTCATTCTGTAGGTTCTTCATGACAGGTTACCTTCCGCTTGGCTTTGAGTTTGGGGTTGAAATTACATATCCTGAATCAGAAGGGACATCTTCTGGTCTCCTTAATGCTTTTGCACAGGTAAGCCCCAAACACGTGCTAACAATCACAAGTCGTTTTCATTGTTTGTGTGACTGCCTCCAGAGATTTTTTTCAGGTAATTACTTTGTGCATTCTCATACAACACAAAATGTGTCCTCCTCTTAACCGTATATTGTGTAACCTTACCCTAACCACACCCATTTTCAAACAAGTATATATCCACACAGTATATACTTTCTATTCTGATTCTTCATACATTTTAAGCTTCTTTGCCAAGTGGGAAGACAATCTGTTTTGTCAGTCAGTATAATGCATGTATACCCTTGAGACAACACAGGTG
The DNA here is from genome assembly GCF_036934945.1 of Oncorhynchus masou masou. Lineage (NCBI taxonomy): Eukaryota > Metazoa > Chordata > Actinopteri > Salmoniformes > Salmonidae > Oncorhynchus > Oncorhynchus masou. Next base: position 19,445,935 of record NC_088227.1, read on the forward strand.
TCCAATGTTTTCTCACTCTCATATCACCTTTTTCCCTCAGATCTTTGGGATTCTTTTCACTTTGATCCAGGGGAAACTGACAACAAACTATAGGCCCCTGGCTGGGAACCTGTTCCTCTGTGTCTGGATCTTCCTGGGTATCTTTCTCACAGGTTGGTTGGCTCACTGCTCTGATCTGTTCTGCACTCATCTGTTCTGCTCTGTTCTGTGGAGTATGGATGTCCTCCATATGATTCCCCCTCTGCTATGAAAACTGAAACAGACTGAGAATTCAATAGAATGCATAACAATGCTATGAAGGCTACGCCACAAATGTTTACGTTTATATATTGTTTGAGGCTCTCTTAATTACTTTATTCTGTTTGTTTCAGCCTTAATAAAATCAGAACTGAAAAGGAACAATGTCAACATGGGCATTGACAGCAAAACTCTTCAAGCAGTAAGTCACGTTCTCTCCTTTTCCCTCAGAGAGATTTTCTCTTTTCTTTTTTTCTTTCGGCTGAAAGGTCACCCCCTCAATCACTTGTGACCTTTTCCTGGAATGATGTATCACACGACAGAGGTCAGGTCACTAGTCTGCTTGTTCTTTCACATTGACAGCCATTTTGAAGCTGTCTCATATGTCATGAGATTGCCCACATCAAGACCCCGGTAAACATCAAAAGACAGAACAGTCTTTCTGCCAGGCTTGTCTAATGTGAATCTGTATCATGCAGAGTGAAAGAAAATAAAACCTTTTAATAAATAGTCTTCCGGCAGTTGAGATGCCCTATGATGTTAGAATTTGGCTCTGTGATTATGCACCTCCTCACTGTGTTGCTTTAATGAACAGTGATTGGCTTATGCCATTGTTACTAGCCACTTGAGTGATGAGAAGACTCTTCTCATGAAAGGACTATGTAAGACTTTAATTAAAGATATCTTCCTCCTCTTGTCTCAGGTCACTACTAAGTGCCTATCAGACAAGCCAACCAATGGCGCCAAGATGGAAACATCAGTCAGCTTTTCCCAGGAGACCTCACTGTAACCCAAAGAGGTCGCTTAACAATCTACGGAACATTTCGGAGGCCTACAGCGCATTCAACAAAGTTTCCTGAGGATACTTGAAATCTCCCTTTTCTCTGGATTGTGTCTTGTAATGTGTTATTATGTTAATGTTTTTACTGTAGTGGTTTTAGCCCAGCCAGGATTTGTTTACAGACAGGTCAAACTATAAGCACTCGTATACACCTTTCAGACTTCCCATAGTCCCCCTGCTTCTCCTGCTTGATGATCCACTACTGTCTCTACAATCACCATCATCTCTGGTTCATGAAGTGGTGCTTATTTAAACCTATTTAAGGCATTATACAGAACCACACGGGAGCATAGAATGTAGGATCTCTGACCTGCCTTGGCCTGTGAGGATGATCATTGTTACTTCTTGTCTTGAGATTTAAGCCATTCGTACAAATATGGACCAAATATGACACACAAGGTGCAAGGCTTATGGCAAATGGGCAACATGCACAGTCTACTTTTCTGTATATTACTAACGTGAATGCTTTTGAAAGTGTTAAAACATTGATACGTTTGTTGAATACATGGCACAGATAATTGTTCTGCCGAGATAGGTAGCTAATGGTATAGCAGCGCCACCTAGAGGGATATTGTGGAAATACTAAGAATGCTGTGTGGATGATGAAGCACAAACAGGAGTCATAATGACTGTAGCATCACAATTCAGACATCTCCAAACCTTCATAGGAGCTTATATAGCTCACTCTGTGTCTTTATGGACTATGCCCAGTAGCCATCTCCCAGCACATTTCTAAACCACTTTATTGGCTCTTGTATTTCCTTTGTCTTAACAGGAATAATCATCCAATCATTAATCAGAAGATCCAATCCATAGGTGTTTGTTTATATGTTATCCTGCTTCCTGCAGGATGTGTGCTTATAATTATTCATATTTGAGTGTCAGAGTGAATGTTATTTATTTAGCTACTTATGACGAGAATTTTTATTTATTTGGTTGACAGATGTTTTCCTTTCTTTTCTAGCATTTTACTTAGTTCTGAATAATGAAGAAGTACCATTTCTATATGGACATTCATAACATTTCATTGCTTTTTTTAAAATTTTGATAATGAACTTATTACATCTTATATAGCAATGTAGTTATGTCTCAATTATTTATTTATCTTACTTAAGATGTATTCCATTTACCAAGCACTTGATATTTCAAAGACCACTGAAATGAAAAATGTTATTAAATGGAATCCTTGCATAGACACTCATTCTTATTTGTTCCTAATTAAGAATGAGTACATCCAAACGGAACTAATTATATACAGTATTTACACTGCATCGCCAAAAGTATGTAGACACCTGCTCATCGAACATCTCATTCCAAAATCATGGGCATTAATATGGAGTTGGTCCCCCCTTTGCTGCTATAACAGCCTCCACTTCTCTGGGAAGGCTTTTCACTAGATGTTGGAACATTGCTGCCGGGACTTGCTTCCATTCAGCCACAAGAGCTTTAGTGAGTTTGCCCAATGATGTTGGGCCCGGCTCGCAGTCGACGTTCCAATTCATCCCAAAGGTGTTCGATGGGGTTGAGGTCAGGGCTCTGTGCAGGCCATTAAAGTTCTTTGATACCGATCTCAACAAACCATTTCTGTATGGACCTCACTTTGTGCACGGGGGCATTGTCATGCTGAAACAGAAAAGGGCCTTCCCCAAACTGTTGCCCCAAAGTTAGAAGCACAGAATCGTCTAGAATGTCATTGTATGCTGTAGCGTTAAGATTTCCATTCACTGGAACTAAGGGGCCTAGTCCCAAACATAAAATGCAGCCCCAGACCACTATTTCTCCACCACCAAGTGGAAACCCATGTCATGAAGCTCCTGACAGACAGTTCTTGTGCTGACGTTGCTTCCAGAGGCAGTTTGGAACTCTGTAGTAAGTGTTGAGAGTGAGGACAGATGATTTTTATGCACAACGCACTTCAGCACTCAGCGGTCCCATCCTGTGAGCTTCTGTGGCCTACCAATTCCGCAGCTAAGCTGTTGTTGCTCCTAGACGTTTCCACTTCACAATAACGGCACTTACAGTTGCCTGCGGCAGCTCTAGCAGGGCAGAAATTTGTACGAACTGACTTGTTGGAAAGATGGCATCCTATGATGGTGCCACGTTGAAAGTCACTGAGCTCTTCAGTAAGGCCATTCTACTGCCAATGTTTGTCTATGGAGATTGCATGGCTGTGTACTTGATTTTATACACCTTTTCAGCAACGGGTGTCGCTGAAATAGCCAAATCAACTCATTTGAAGTGGTGTCCACATACTTTTGGTTATGTAGTGTATGTGCAATACACCATATGGTAGCCTGGCGGTAAGAGCGTTGGGTCAGTAACCGAAAGATTGCTGGTTTGAATACCCTAGCCGACAAGGTAGAACATCCATCAATGTGCCCTTGAGCAATGCACGAAACCCTACTCCAGGGGTGCCGTGCTACTATGGCTGACCTTGTAAAACCAGACATTTTACTGCACCTATCTGGTGTATGACAATAAACCATCTACATCTACTAACCATCTACTATTTTATGTCTTTGACTCTCTGACAGCCTGATTATAATTTAGCAATGTAATCCACAGTATAGTCAGTGCCAGCACTGTTACACTGCAGCTGCTATATGTGTATATCTATAATGTGTATAATGTGTATGATGTTGCACAATCCCTTCAAAGTGCCCCAGAGTGTACTGTAAAACTAAGGTGTTTGTATTGCTTATGTTTTTTTTGTCCTTTGAGTTTTGTCCGTGGAAAGGGGCCACATGGATACTTGCTTATCTGCAGATAATGTCAGTTGAAAGTGAAAACAATACAATAAAAAACAATTCTGCTCAGTATTGTCAGTGGTTGTTGTTATTTTGCATCTGTTTTATTACTTGGAGTCAATGAGGTGGTTACAGAAGAGTTGTAGTAATGACTTGGACATTGTAACAACGGTTTCCTCATGTGGTGACCATTATGCAAATACATTTAATAAGCATACTGTATTCTAATAACTTGATGGTCCAACAAATTATGGTTTTTGTGACAGTATCATAAGTGATTGAAATGCTAGCACTAGGTTGAAAACGTGTAGAGAAAGTTAGAAAACCCAATTAGAATTGGCTGACATTGTCCAGAATATGTGCATATTTGACCAACTAGCCTGTTGCTGGAGTGCATATTCTCACATTTCTAAACAAGTAGGCCTAACCTTGATATCCCGCTAGGGTAGGCTATTTTGATACATAAATAAAATGTCCTCCTATCGCTTAACAATATTTATTGTTTCTATCAAGCCTTTGATCATCTTGGACAATATGTAAGTATGTCCATACGTTTACTTTCTGAATAGCCACTGACCATTTCACGTCCGACACCAACTGGTTACCTTGAATCAGTGTGAAGTTGTTACATTGTAACAACCTTTATGACAGTATGACTTTAAAAGTGTTGACCGATGGTGTAAAAAAAAAATCAATTTGTTGCTAATTTCGCTTGTTGACGCCCTCATCCGCTATCGCCACCAATCACAGCAAGGGATTGGTTCCTTATTTGGTATGAATTCAACTTCAGTCCGCCTCTCTTTGTTGCTACACCCAATGAAATAATTTAGAACGCGTCTGGCTGCCGAGGTTACTATAGACAGAACAACATAGTGACATCATTTAAGCAAAAGATTAACCATGTGATGGATGACTAAATTACCAAAGAGGAGTTTTCATAATGAGGACAAAGCTTTCGAATTGCCTACTCGATATTGGGGAAATATGTAGACTACGAACGGATCGAAATGCATTGCAGGGGTTGTCTCAAGCTGTGGGAGTCATACGTTCCGGCAGTGTTCTGAGCAAATGATGAAGTTAAAGAGGAGCAAGCCAAACCGTGAATATTCTACTACGGGTAACCAGCAAACTACATTGTTATGAATGGTCCACACACTATGCGGTATTTAAGTAGGCTATGCTTTGCGGTTTGATTACTTGGTGGCATCTTTCAGTCTTTTTAATGAGTAAAGATTATGCTTAGCTGAATATGAAATGCACATTTTTTTCTGGTGCATTTCTACCTAAAAAAGCTTGACATATGAGATTTTTTTTCTTAATTTCGTTTATTTGAGTGATTGCAGTATCCGTTATCTGGACGTACGGGAGTGGATATTGGTACAGCAACATGTTATAGGAATTCTGGGTTATTGACCAAAGCAAGTGGAATCATCGCGGGCTGCCATCTGCAGGGACCTACCTCCACTTTTGAATTGAACGATGACTGGACCCAACGCCGCTAGCACTTGTTCACCTGCAGCTAAGATGGGGAGGCACCGATCCAAAAGCACCAGTGGCAGTACGTACTGCATCTCGAGCCCGGGTGCTGAGTCTGCCACCCGTAGCACCCCCAACAACGCTGGACGTTCATCGGGAGAAGAAGATGAGAAAGATGGGGGTGTGCTTTTTTACGTGAACAGAACTGGTTTCCCCATTGAGGGTGTCACTTGGGAGAGGATGTGGACTCATGTAGCCAAAGTACACCCCGATGGACAAGACATGGTCAGCAAGATAAGCAATGCTGCATACCTTCCCAAAGTAAGTATAGCCTCAAAGCTCGACTGATAAGCAGTGATATTGTCCTAAAAAATCCTGGGCAATTACCATGTAATAACCAACACTGACATATGCTTCAAATTGCAATTCAACAAATATCATTTGCAATTCCATCCATGCAAAGAATCCATCAAATCACATGCACCGAATACAGTGAATTGCTTACTTACAATCCCTTAACCAACAATGCGGTTTTAATAAAATACCTATGAAAAGTTAGAAATAAAAGTAACAAATAATTAAAGAGCAGCAGTAAAATAACAATAGCGAGGCTATATACAGTGGGTACCGGTACAGAGTCAATGTGAGGGGGCACCGGTTAGTCGAGGTAATTGAGGTAATATGTACATGTAGGTCGAGTTGTTAAAGTGACTATGCATCGATAATAACAGAGAGTAGCGTTCACAGAACCATAACAGGATGAGTTGAAGATTTTCTCCTGAATGTCTTTCCTGATTATCCTGTTGAGGAATGAAGCATTAAGGCATGCAGACTATTTCAGCCTGCCCTGGCATCCAACAGGACACTACATTGCCGGACTAATTTCATCAGAGGCCAGACATAACCGGGACTGAGTGTCACCAAGCAGGGATCAGTGTTGAGATCCTCTTTCTCTGTCACTGGTGGGAGAGGGACTGTGCCGAGAAAGGAGACTCTGGAGCATTACTCATTTGTACGCCGGCAATTAGTGCATGTGATGCCAAATCCCTAAGTTCATAGCACACTGTCAGCTATATAAAGCATATGACAACAATGCACGCAGGAATCTTTGTAATTGCCACGGTCTGTGTCCATTCTTGGTGCTGCTTCTGCACTAGTTGTTGGAGCTATGACCAGGGGCTGCTTTGGTGCTGCATCATCAAGGGACAGTGTGAAACTTGCTGTTATGTACAGTGTCTTATGAACTACCCTTTGGCAGTCCACAATAACAGTAACTGTGGGATTTCCCTCATTCCATTATATACCATTGTCCATCATCTAATCCTCTCCACTCAATAATAAACCAGCACAAACACTATCAATAGTCTATGCCTTTGTGAACAGGTGAATGGTAGTTGTGTTCTGCAGTGTTACAGGCAGCTCGGGGATAACCTCAGGGCCAGTGTCTGGGTAACTGTGTGGAGGAGCGAATGAGCATTGCACTGCTGTCTGTGGAACTCACATGTATGCATACAGAGCTATAGGCTACAGAGAGAAGCCTGTGAAGTGTCAGACAGCATCATCCTGCAGCATGCTCTGAGGGCTGGAGGTGTGATTAAAGCGTGCCTCGTGATCCATTCATTCCTTGCAATTTTTGCAAGGGTTTTCTGTATTTACCTGTAGTCATTCATTGTTTTGGAAACTTGGTTCATGGTTCCACTGGCCCACCCATATGGCATGTTGGTAAGATGTCAGCAGATTTGACTCTCGGTCTCCTGAAATACTATATGTCTCTATGTTCTGCTCTATTGATATTATGGTAACATTACTATGCCATGTCAGGAATGGTAACACCACTGTGCCCTGATTATTTGAAGGGGTTGGTTGTGAGCGAACTAATCCACCATCTCGGATTTGAGTCTAGGATAATCTGTTATGGCATAATACTTTCCAAAAAGGTTTTTACAGGAAACAAAACAGGCTTTCAGCCCAAAGCCTCCCATTCTGTTTCAAACTTACCTCATGTGCACCTCATTGCATCACAATAGGATTTGGTTAGTCTGAACTGATCTCCAAACGTGGTGCTACTGAATGAAGAATCATTTATGTATTTGTTTTTATTTCACATGCAGTCCAATGGGAGAAGGTTCAATCTAATGTTTTATGGTACCTTTATGGTAATCACATGAAAACCGTAAGCAATCATGCTCTGAACAGGCCGAGTCTCTGACCAATGCCCAACTATCTTCTTGAGAGAGACAGATGCCCAGGGTCTTTGGTGCTGCAGTCACATCTTGGCTGTCGCTATCAGGTTTCAGTGATGTCCCCTGGGGAAGTAAAGTTAGATTAGAGTCACCACACAAGGGGCGGCCTGTTTGACCCCCCACACGACCTCTCTAAAGCTGGGGAACAGACAGACGGGACGGCTGGACGGAAAGGGAGAAATCCCTCTTTGAACTACCTTTTAATTCTCGCCTGTCCACCTGTGAGGAACGTATGGTACATCGACAGACAGACCATGCATTGCCAGCCTCAGCTTTGCTCAGTCAGGTCATCAGGTGTTAATACTATCCCACTTACTGTGGTGCTGAAATATACATTTCAAAGCTTGTCTCCATTTCCCTCTGTGTAATTGTCCTCTTTTTTTAATAAGAAGTCTTCCACACCTTTATAATAATAAGGAATTAAGTTGAGTCACACACTCTTGCCTTTAGGTCCGGTAGTTCTCTGAGCTCCGCAGGGCGCCCTCCTCTTCTTCAGATTGGAGAAAAAGAAAGGAAGAAAGAGGAGCAGGCAGACAGCTAATTACACATGGTGAATTGGGAGCATTGTGTGTTGCGCTCCTGTAAACTCTCTCTCAACACTAACACTGCATCTAAATGAGAATAGAACTAAAATAAGACACACTTTATAACTCCATGCGAGATGGAAATTTGTCTTCTGCTTTTGTCTTATACAGTACCAGTCAAAAGACACACCTACTCATTCCAGGGCTTGTCTTTATTTGTACTATTTTCTATATTGTAGAATAATAGTGAAGACATCAACACTATGACATAACACATATGGAATCATGTACTGACCAAAAAAGTCCTAAACAAATCAAAATATATGTTATATTTGAGATTCTGCAAAGTAGCCACCCTTTGCCTTGATGACAGCTTTGCACACTCTTGGCATTCGCTCAACCCGCTTCATGAGGTAGTCACCTGGAATGCATTTCAATTAACAGGTTTGCCTTGTTAAAAGTTAATTTGTGGAATTTCTTTCCTTTACGCTTTTGAGCCAATCAGTAGTGTTGTAACAAGGTAGGGGTGGTATACAGAAGATAGCCATATTTGGTACAATACCAAGTCCATATTATGGCAAGAACAGCTCAAATAAGCAAAGACAAATGACAGTGCATCATTACTTTAAGACATGAAGGTCAGTCATTACAGAAAATTTCAAGAACTTTGAAAGTTTCTTCAAGTGCAGTCGCAACAACCATCAAGAACTATGATGAAACTGGCTCTCATGAGGACCACCACAGGATTGGAAGACCCAGAGTTACCTCTGCTGCAGAGGATAAGTTCATTGGAGTTACCAGCCTCAGAAATTGCAGTCCAAATAAATGCATCACAGAGTTCAAATAACAGACACATCTCAACATCTACTGTTCAGAGGAGACTGCTTGAATCAGGCCTTTATGGTCAAATTGATGCAAAGAAACCACTACTAAAGGACAACAATAATGAGAAGAGACTTGCTTGTCCTTTGGTCTGATGAGTCCAAATTTACATACGTTTACATAAGTAATCAGACCCCTTAGTACTTTGTTGAAGCACCTTTGGCAGCGATTACAGCCTCAGGTCGTCTTGGGTATGACGCTCCAAGCTTGGCACACCTGTATTTGGGGAGTTTTTCCCATTCTTCTCTACAGATCCTCTCAAGCTCTGTCAGGTTGGATGGGGAATGTCGCTGCACAGCTATTTCCAGGGCTCTCCAGAGATGTTCGATTAGGTTCAAGTTCGGGCTCTGGCTGGGCCACTCAAGGACATTCAGAGCGTTATCCTGAAGCCACTCCTGCACTGTCTTGGCTGTGTGTTTGTCCTGTTGGAAGGTGAACCTTTGCCCCAGTCTGAGGTCCTGAGCACTCTGGAGCAGGTTTTCATCAAGGATCTCTCTGTACTGCTCCGTTTATCTTTCCCTCGATCCTGACTATTCTCCCAGTCCCTGTTGCTGAAAAACATCCCCACAGCATGATGTTCCCACCACCATGCTTCACCTTAGGGATGGTGCCAGGTTTCCTCCAGACGTGATGTTTGGCATTTAGGCCAAAGATGGAAATCTTGGTTTCATCAGACCTTTTGGCTCCAAACGGGCTGTCATGTGCCTTTTACCGAGGAGTGGCTTCCGTCTAGCCACTCGATCATAAAGGCCTGATTGGTGGAGTACTGCAGAGATGGTTGTCCTTCTTTTTTGTGTGTGTCTTTTTTTTTAACCTCTTTTTCGTGGTATCCAATTGTTAGTAGTTACTATCTTGTCTCATCGCTACAACTCCCGTACGGGCTCTGGAGAGATGAAGGTCGAAAGCCATGCGTCCTCCGAAACACAACCCAACCAAGCCGCACTGCTTCTTAACACAGAGCGCATCCAACCCGGAAGCCAGCCGCACCAATGTGTCGGAGGAAACACTGTGCACCTGGCAACCTTGGTTAGTGTGCACCTCGCCCGGCCCGCCACTGGAGTCGCAAGTCCGCGATGAGACTGGGATATCCCTACCAGCCAAACCCTCCCTAACCCGGACGACGCCAGGCCAATTGTGCGTCGCCCCACGTACCTCCCAGTCACGGCCAGCTGCGACAGAGCCTGGGTGCGAACCCAGAGTCTCGCAGTGCCCTAGACAACTGCACCACCCGGGAGGCCCTGTGTTATTACATTTCTATATGTGATGTGGTTGGCTACACTTTGAGAAGATGTCTGATACCAAGCACAAGGAAATCCTTTCATCAGTCAGCACTTATCCTCAGAGATAAAGAGAGGTAGAGAAGAAAGAAATACCCCTGTACTCCTTCCCTGACCCAGCAGAATTATGTTCCATTCCAGGCTCTCCACAGTGGAGATAGGGCTGGCAGGGGGATTGTGTGAGGGATTATTGAGAAATAAGACCCAGCGCAACTAACTGCTGAATATTACACTGTTTTTTGCTTACTCATTTGCACAGCTTTGATTTAAAGCTTTTGAAATTAGCCTGTGTGATGAGCGAGAGCTTAGACCACTATCTGTAGGAGATAAAGGGCTGATGAGACCTATCTGTAGGAGATAAAGGGCTGATGAGATCTATCTGTAGGGGGTAGAGGGCTGATGAGATCTATCTGTAGGGGGTAGAGGGATGATGAGATCTATCTGTAGGGGGTAGAGGGCTGATGAGATCTATCTGTAGGGGGTAGAGGGCTGATGAGCCCTATCTGTAGGGGGTAGAGGGCTGATGAGATCTATCTGTAGGGGGTAGAGGGCTGATGAGATCTATCTGTAGGGAGTGGAGGGCTGATGAGATCTATCTGTAGGGGGTAGAAGGCTGATGAGATCTATCTGTAGGGGGTAGAGGGCTGATGAGATCTATCTGTAGGGGGTAGAGGGCTGATGAGATCTATCTGTAGGGGGTGGAGGGCTGATGAGATCTATCTGTAGGGGGTAGAGGGCTGATGAGATCTATCTGTAGGGGGTGGAGGGCTGATGAGATCTATCTGTAGGGGGTAGAAGGCTGATGAGATCTATCTGTAGGGGGTAGAGGGCTGATGAGCCCTATCTGTAGGGGGTAGAGGGCTGATGAGATCTATCTGTAGGGGGTAGAAGGCTGATGAGATCTATCTGTAGGGGGTAGAGGGCTGATGAGCCCTATCTGTAGGGGGTGGAGGGCTGATGAGATCTATCTGTAGGGGGTGGAGGGCTGATGAGCCTATCTGTAGGGGGTAGAGGGCTGATGAGATCTATCTGTAGGGGGTGGAAAGCTGATGAGATCTATCTGTAGGGGGTGGAGGGCTGATGAGCCCTATCTCACCTTGATTGGTTTGGGTTTCTCTTATCCTCTCATCTCATCTTGATTGGTTTGGGGTTATCTTATCCTCTCATCTCACCTTGATTGGTTTGGGTTTCTCTTATCCTCTCATCTCACCTTGATTGGTTTGGGGTTATCTTATCCTCTCATCTCACCTTGATTGGTTTGGGATTCTCTTTTCCTGTCCACACAAAATATACACATTTGCTATCTCTCTCACACCCTCTTTCTCTGTACCTGTGGCTGATCCAGTGGCGGTATTGTTCTCTGTTGAGTCAGATACTACACAAACCTGGTTGAAAGGATCAGTGTGTGTGTGTGTGTGTGTGTGTGTGTGTGTGTGTGTGTGTGTGTGTGTGCCATTGATTGATCAGAGAAACAGACCTAACAATGACTAACTAGAATTACTAATATCCTGGAAAGGAAATGTCTTCCCTCTGAGTTTAGGGCATGGTACTCTGTCATTAGTTTGATCCATCACCTCAGGCTTTCCAAATAGAGCATAGTAGGGTTTGTGTGACTGAGACAGAGGGCTAAACTGTTTGTCTTCAGCATGACACCAGACTCCTCAGATAAGCTCTGTTTAACAGCTCTGTTGAGAAGAGAAACAACCCTGAGGAACTTACATAGCGTTTAGTCTGGGTCACCTTCCTTCCTTCCTTCCTTCACACACACACACACACACGCACATTTGTTTTTCTGATTCTGACTGTACTGTAGAAGGCCTTCAATATTGCCACATGTTTATGTTTCCACCACCACCAAGATCAATCTAACATAGTCTTTCTTTGTCATCCCACAGCACCCTGTGCCATCGGTCCCCAACTTCAAGCCCTCCATGTCTGTCCCTGCCTGGCTGCTGGCCATCCAGAACTACATGAAGGCACTGCAGTATCCTTTCCCTGCCGAGCACTCAACCTGCCACCTCCCTTCCCTTATCCTCCTCTCATCCCCCGTTCACAGAACACGCTGAGAAGAGAGAAACCACAGCTCCTTTGAGGGCACAATGTCCTCCTATAGCTCATTGCAGATCCGTGACACATTTCACACTGTTTAATTCACTCTGGAGCCCTGGGGGTTGCACAGTATGTATGCAGTGTGTTAGCTAACTAACACTGTGTCAACGTTTTCAGGTGGGCTTAATTTGTTGTGATTGTAGCCAGGGGAGTGCAGGTGCACCAACTGCCATACTGTAGCTACAGGGGCACCAACTGCCATACTGCAGCCACAGGTGCTCTGTGGGTCTGTAAATAATGTCACAGTACTTTATAGTCTTCTCTCTGTTAACTGCAGGAGACACATTCAGATGGAGAGTAGCCATCGTTTTCAAATTCGTTTAGGTTAGACTTGACACATGACAGTGAGGGGGGGGGGGGAAATGTAATCAATGAGGTCTTTGAGGTACAGTTTTTTTTCTCTCTCGGATATTCATAAACCTCTAGCCTACAATAGATTAATTACATCAACCTGATATGAGAAACATCACCATTCCCCTCTCGCCCAGCCGTTGTAAATAATTGCAGACTCCTTTGAATGCCCCTTAACTGTCTGTCAGATACAATCACACAGGAACTCAGTTCTTTGAGATAAGGAAGACCAGACCATTGTGTGGGTAAGTGTGGCTGTGAGGCCGTGTCTGTGGTATCTCAATTGGTTTGTGTTTGTGTCTTTCCTGTGTCTGCCACTGTACCGAGACAGAAGAGACGTCCCACTTCTCTGTGAGACAACATCATTTGTCTGTAGAAGAATATAGGCCCGTTCATATGTTGAAAATAGCTGTCCTCTGCCTCTTGCTGTGTCCTTTACCCAGAGGTATGTGCATGTACTCTGCAAAGACAGCCAGGACATTTAACGTTCTATCGAAAATATGTAAAAGGGGTCATCGTAATGTAGAAGATGGTGCTTTCATTAGTGTACTTGGCTTGTACTTGACACATTTGAAGTCAATCAAACAGGGTCTGTTGTTATCCTGTTTGAATAACACCATTGTGTCATTGTTTGTATAAGGCACCAAAGGGGACTTTGTATGAAACAAGAATATTCACCACAATCATCTTTGTTCTCTTTCAGGTTGATGGAGACTGCGAGAGAAATGATCAGGGAATCTCTTCCAATCAAATGCCTTGAAGCTGTCATCCTTGGGATGTATCCTTTCTTTGCCTGTCGGCACAGTCGGAGATACACATTAACCGATGGGAGTTAGAGCGGATCTGTTTCAGGTTCCTGAGGTGCCCGATGAAACCCCTGAAATCAATTAGATACGTTCAGTTGCGCGACTGACGAGGTATACCCTTTCCCTTTAATATTCCCCCCTTAGGCCAGTAAGACTCACAGATGCCCCTGTTGCTAGGAAACAAGAGTCTGAAAGTTCAAAGTGGAACCTCGACTCCGAGCATATAGGCAGGCAGAGCAAAGTTTCTGCAGCGTCTCGCACATTGCCATTTAGAGCGGCTTGGCTGCTGGGCCTTTTCACAAACGGTTCCTGTCACGTCCGAGCCTGATCTTTCTCAGGGGCACAGGTTTATCCTCAGTCAAAACTGTAGGCTGGTCTCATGAAGAAACAGGCTGTGTCTGATGTGTCTGTTGACTTGACAGGCGTTTCTCTCGGTTTATCCCATTGGGCACAGACGTCAGTTCAACATCTAGTTTTCATTTACAGTTGGTTTAGTCGTCAACTAACTTGAATTCAATATGAAATAATTCAATAAATGTCATGATGTCATTGGATTTAGGTTAAAAAGACCAAATTCTTTTACGTGAATTACTTTTTTCAAATCCAATCGGTTTTACACGTTGATTCAACGTCATCACATTGAATTCTTTGGTTGAAGTGACATGGAAACAATGTTTATTCGGCCAGTTTTTGCCCAGTAGGATGTCATAGGCTCAAGTCCAAGTCTGTCAGGTGAGACCAAACCTGTTAAACCCTCATTGACAAAGATAATAAGCTCAATGATGCTTTGACTTGCAACAGACATTCTCTGGTCTCCTAGATGAAAGAGCCAGCTAAGCTGTATGCTCAGATACAGAACCAGTTGATATGTTCAGATAATAGTGAGAAAATTAGAGACTCAGTTGTTACAGCATGGCTCTTAGTTTTGTTCGGTGAATGGTTTAGTAGATGGAGTGTTGTACACTCGTGTTTTCTTATGATACAACCTATGTTTCCCTCCAGATCATCTACTACAGCCTTGTTTTTGTGTTGAGCTGAAGCCCCCAGTAACTTGGTGCATTAGTAGGTTCCCCCGCAAGGCAGATTCCTCTACTACAGATAAGAGGTTCTGAGTACAGTAGGCTAAGATGCTTATCGCAGAGAGGAGAAACAGAGTTTATGTTTGTTTTTTAAAGAATAACTCCGTTTCATCAGGTCTTGGACATATTTGTAATGGAACTATGTATGCTCTTATTATTGTCACACATTTAAACAGATGTTTTGTTGTTGCCTGTTACGAGGATTGATAGAACATCAAATAATTAGGTTGAATGAGGGCATATCATTTTAATGCTTTAGAAAACAGTGAATGTACTGGATCAGGGGTCAATGGCAGTCTTGTCCCAGCAGAATGTTTAGATGTTTATTGCGAGTTGGTTTCGCCTTTCACTTAATGATAGATATTTGGGTTTTTTTAAAACAAGAGGGGCAGCAGATGTGCAGAAGTGCTGACCCTCCTCTTGACCAAACAGTGGTGCATCGTGGATCATATTTACTATGGGCCATCTTCCACACACAGCATCATGGCAACCGAGCAAGCATGTATCTTAATCTAGAGTGTTTGTCATATACCTAGAGATATGCTGTCCTGTTGGAGAAGGGCTTAGGGGGCAGTTAACAGGCGTGTCATTAATATTTGCAACGCCTCCCTGGAGTTTTCCCAGCTCAGGTGTTAATGCAGCATGAGCCAGTACTGCTGGAGCTAGTAAACACATGTCTTATAGTCATACATCGCTTGGTTTGGTTTCTATGGCAACAATAATCCTCCCCAGGTAATGGAAAGAGCTCTTGCCTGGTGGCAGATAAGAGGAAGTATGCTACTATTGGGGTTGGGGTGGATCACATGCCTTGTATCATTGGTAATATGTGATATTTTTGTAGTTAGTGGGGAATTCATTAAGGAGAGGCATGGGGGGACTCTCTGTGTGTGTGTGTGTGTGTGTGTGTGTGTGTGTGTGTGTGTGTGTGTGTGTGTGTGTGTGTGTGTGTGTGTGTGTGTGTGTGTGTGTGTGTGTGTGTGTGTACAGTATGTGTGTACAGTGTAGACAGACCCAGCTACCACAGGGGAGGACGGAGGGGCTTTCTTTTTTTCTGTTGCTCTAACTGCCGCCTCAATGAATAATCACACCAACGTTCTGCAACCGCCGCCGCACTGCGCTCCCTACTCTGTGAAAAAACAAAAGTATTCTTTCTGAGGGTGATTATTTCTGCTGTCTGTCTGTATTCTCCCAACGTTGGGTTTGTTTCTCATGGGAAAACAGAGTGTAACTGATCAAAGTGTTGATGTCAACTACCATAACCTCCTTTCATGGTGCTTCCTGTCCTGTGGTGATCTTAAATAATACCTGTCACTCTTCTCTCAAACTTTAAGAGCTCTCTTCTTCAAATGGGATATGCCCACTTTATTTAGTTAAGGCTTCCTCTGTGAATGTTTCTCTACAGGCATCTTGCTTGTGAAACATGACTCGTGACCGTACACGGACGCTACAAATATGCCTTTTAACAATGTATGTTGTGGAAGGGAATCCCCATTGCACCTGTTAAACTGGTCGGCTGGCCCCTATGATTATTTAATGAAAGTACAGTGCTGTGATGTTAGGGGTGGGCGGGCGGGATGTGAAGATGACGGACAGGCGCTCTGGCCATTGAGAGGGCTTGGTGTGGAGAGATAAAAAAATACAAATAGATGGTTGCTGGTAGCTGAGAGGAAACAGAGCCAAGCCTCAAACCAGTCAGTTGATGCTGAAATGTGCTCCCCCTCTCAGATCCAATGTATTATCTCAACCACAGTAGCAGCCAGCTTGTGTTATTGTTACTGCACAACACACTGCAGAGTGAGGGTGCAGCGAAAACAGCCTGCTTATTGAAAACATGAGACGACAACATTACTGATGATGATACGGATGAGTGGATCATAGATCATAGATGCATAATATATGTCGGGATGATGATGAGGTCAGTACTGCTGAGGTTAATGGTTGGTAGTGGGTCAAACTCTGATCTGATTGACCCTTTCTCAGGCCAGTCAGTGGGGCTGCCAGTTGCTTTTTACTGGTCATAAGGTCACTGATACACACAGTGGAGTTTCCTATTCTTGTGTGTGTCACTATAGTGCCTCTACTGCCTCGGGACTTGGACAGTCCCAGATAACCCATCTCCAAGCTTGCCGTGTCCCCCTCCGCCCCCCTCTCTCCTGAGCAGGCCAGATTTGTCAATTCTGCCGCATCGTGCGCCACCCAGCCACGCTGCAGTGGATCCACAGGCCAGTTACATAAGAGTTCTGGGGAGCCACATACAGGGTATAAGCCCCAGGGAGAGGCTAGCCTGGTGTGCGTTGTGTGAGACACTAGATGCCACGTTAGGACACCACAGCTATTTATTCCTGGGACTTTTAGGAATAACAGTCTTTGAGTGTCTGGCTACTTTCGAATGAAATATGGATATACTGTATCCTCAAATTTTGTTTGAACGAAATGTATCTGTTTTGTGATAGTATCCCATCCTATGATGTGCAGAGATGTACTACAGTCTGTCCGCTGTAATGAAACTGATATAATGAATGTTACACCTGTCAGCTTCAAACCCTCTCATTCACTCCCTCCATTAGCTGATTTGATTTAGAGATATAGTGAGTGTGGCTGTGGGTTCAAAGACAAGCCACTCTTACTAAATCTGCTTCTCCATTATTAAAACAGCCAATGCCAGTTAGCTAATGAGTTTCTGGAAATAATATAATGAATTTGTGAGTGGGCTTAACATTGGCTTGGATACGCCCTTCTCTCTCTCTCTCTCTCTCTCTCTCTCTCTCTCTCTCTCTCGTAAACATCAAGTGATCACCATTCAGGAGATTATTAGGGAGTATTTATCTCTGAAAAGTTGTTGTTGATTATGCTACTGATGCTAACCCCTTTAACCATGATGCTTTAGCTTTTACCTTCTTCTTTCTCTTTCTTTCTTTCTTTCTTTCTTTCTTTCTTTCTTTCTTTCTTTCTTTCTTTCTTTCTTTCTTTCTTTCTTTCTTTCTTTCTTTCTTTCTCTCTTTCGCTCGCTCTCTCTTTCTGTGTATATAATTACAACCATTCAGTAGACAGCATTAAATTCCCTGACACTATTGTTGTTGCTAATGATGCCAGTTAACGTCCTTGACCATGGTCACCCCAGATACCTGACCAACGGGCTGACGTCGGTGGAGCGTTTCCCCATCAGCTTCAAGACCCAGTTCTCAGGGAACCACTTCCACCACGTGGTGCTGGGCGTCTACTGCAACGGACGCTATGGTACGCTGGGCATGAGCCGCCGCCAAGACCTCATGGACAAGGCCTTGACCTTCCGCACGCTCAGCGAGCTGGTGATGGAGTTCGAGGACTCGTACCGTCGCTACCAGCACACGCTGAAGAAGGTGAAGATCGGCCTGTACGTGCCCCACGACCCGCACGTCTTCCAGCCCATCGAGTGGAAGTACCTGGTGCTCAACGCCGCCCGCCTGGGGAGAGAGGACATGAGGAAGGAGCTGGAGAAACATGGCCGAGACATGAGGATGAAGGTGCCATGTTGTTGTCCTACTTTCTCACATTTTTCTCCTCTAGGCAGACACGAGAGGGCATATGTGTCAAACTTGATTACTCGACGCCTCACTGCCCTCCTTTCATACATTTCCCCCCGTTTAGTATCTACAACACTGTATGTAACCCCGTGGATGCCCAAATACTATCTTTCACAAGTCTTTGAATAATACTCTGAATTGTAGGGTACAGTATACTGTACCCTTGAACTCTGTTAGGTTGAAAATGTTCAACACAATAGATAAGCTCTCTAGTCGACTGACCCGAGGTCATCCCTGAGGGAGCGTTCAACTCGTTTGTGTTGCTTTGGCTTGGCTTCCGTCTGGAACGGCGTCATGTCATGGAATTCCCCCTTTGTTCCCCGTCTGAAACCAGGGCGGCTACCACGGAGGGGCGATGGGTGTAATATGAACCGTCAGGGATAATTAAGGCCAGAGTTCCCCTCAGTGGAAGAGAGAGAGAGAGAGAGAGAAGACAGAGAAGCTGGCTGGTTGGACCACGTCTCCCAGATTCATCTGACTCAGCTGTAGCGTGGTGGTTGGTGGGGGATGGTAGTAAGATGGTGCGGCTGACTATCACAGCAACAGTAAATGTAGGTCATGTGTTCCCAGCTGCCCAGCGCTGGAGATACAGCCTTAACCTCTGTATTTGACCTCTCGTTAGCTGTGCATAGTTAACATACATACCGAAAATGTGTCAGTGTATATATAGATATTACCGTATTTCTGGAAGCTGAAGAACTCACATACTACCCTTTTCCTTTTTAGAACTAGTAATAGGGACATTAGTGTAAAAACACTTTTCTCATTTGAATGAATCAATCTAGGAATAATTTTACAGTGAAAATGCTCAAAGGCTATTTGGGAAATTATTCTAGTGTGTCTTCTATGCACAACACAGACAGAGAGCTTGCATTTTATACAGTATAGCAGAGCAGTGTCTGTCCTATAACCCTCCCCCGCTACCACACACACATCCTTATGTCTATCACCAATCTTATGACTAACATCCTGCCTATGCTCTCAGCTGCATGTGGTTTCTGGAGCACGGAATATGAGCTGCTTCCTGTTTGTTCGTTCCAGGAAATCCTTTCCATAATTATTCTCCAGTCTCCTCCGGACTGTCCGTCAGCAGTGAGCTCTCATTAGGTTTCTACCAGGACAGGGTGACCCTGAAACTCGAATTCTGCTAACCAAGCAGTGGATGTTAGTAATATGCTAGTCTCTCTTTCAGTGCCTGTAGTGTGTGTGTGTGTGTGTGTGTGTGTGTGTGTGTGTGTGTGTGTGTGTGTGTGTGTGTGTGTGTGTGTGTGTGTGTGTGTGTGTGTGTGTGTGTGTGTGTGTGTGTGTGTGTGCTTGCGTGCATGTGTGCCTGTGTGTTTTTGCCTGTGTGTGTGCCTAAAAACTGCCTATATGTGCCGGTGTGAGCCCGTGGGTAATTGAGTTTGCAGAGGGAGTTGACTAGTGGGCTGATTGGGTTAATGGGGTATCATCACGTTAATGAGGGCACTGCCTGGGAGGCTGTCTTCATTACTGTCTGTTAGTGTTTTTACTAATGAAGAGAGACACTCTCGGCTCTCCTCTCCAAAGTCTCTCCATTCCCCACAGTGTCGTCATCCCCTCTCCTCTTCTCCCTACATTGATTCACAGATGGCGCCTTTACTCACTATGTCCCTGAAATCCAACTGTGTCATTAAAAGTTAACTTCTTCAACTGCTCTTTTTATTGAAGCGGAACTTTTCATTTCCCTTTTCATGGCCTGCGGCAAATGGGCCCAGTGAATGGTGAACATGCCTGCTAATTGATAAACAGAATGCAACTCCTCCTGTAGCTTGCAGTAAAGAAACTGCAGCTCAAACCGGATCTTATACATTAGATTCCAAAGTCTTATTCTGTTGTTTTATCTCAGATCCTGAAGTCATCGAGTGCCCAGTCTCCCATCAAAGAACGGACCAGAGGCAAGTCTCTCTCCCCCCACCGCCGACAGAGCAGCCCCCAAAGACGCCACATCCACCGGAGAGACAAGTCGTAAGTATCCCTGGGAATCAATCTTAGGTTATTAGCATCACTGAGACAAAAGGTGGAAGGGGGAATGGCCTTTCTTAGATTGGTTTACATTAACATCTCAACCCTCCCTAACAACTAGGAAGAGTTCACATCAGGTTACTTTTGAAGAAAGTTTCCTGGATGTCATTAGTTTAATGTTTTATAGTCAAGAATCCTGAGGTTTGAGTTTATTTAAATCTTTTCTTAGAGATTTAATTGAAAGTCGGGCAGGTTTTTAATTAAAAGTAAATTAATCTAAAACAGATTAGGTTGGATATGCATGAGTGAGATTAATAATTCATATCAACTGTTGATCATCACAACTATAAAACCTCTCAATATCCCATCTTGATTTCTTGGCTAGACGCTATGATGTTAAAGAGAGAGATGAACTGGCAGTGTGTCTATGCTATGTTTTTCATCCTCTTTTTATATCAATGAGGGCACCCAGCTAGCACATGTGGTTCCTTGAAAGTTGTGGGAACGTACGTTTTTGGTTTTCCATTGGTTCCGGGAATGAAGCCATACGTTTCCTGACCAGTAAATCATAATGTTTTTTTAAATGTTCTCAGAATGGAAGTGAAATGTAGCCTTTACTGGGAATGTTAATTTTAAGGTTGCAGAGAGGTTCTGAAAACGTTGTACTATGGTTCCCTGGACATTTTCCTGAGAGGTAATGTTGTGGGAACGGAAATTATAGGTTATTTTGAGGTTTTTGAATAACTTCCTTAAAACATTCACTGAATGTTTCAATTGAGACTTTTAATAACTGCTAACTTAATTTGGGTTAACTGTTTTGAACTTCAAGTGCATATAGGACTAATGAAAATTAATTTGCTTAGGCATTATAATTATAACACCTAAGCATAATTTCTTCTTTATTGTGGCACGGCGTCAGTGAGATTCCAACCTATGATCTACTGTTCTTTATCCATGGAATTAGTTCACTGCGCCACCAGGATGGAGCTAGCATGCCATGTTTTTTTTACACATTCAATGCTGTTAATTTGAGTCTATTCAAACAGACCTCATTTCAAAGGAAGCAAGCACTCATTAAGATCAGGTGTGGCCAATTAGTGGGAGCAGCCAACATCCCTGAACACACTTAACAATATAGAGGATAGAGAGAGTTTTGTTTATGCTGAGAATAGAAAGAATATACACTGCTCAAAAAATAAAGGGAAGACTAAAATAACACATCCTAGATCTGAATGAATGAAATATTCTTATTAAATACTTTTTTCTTTACATAGTTGAATGTGCTGACAACAAAATCACACAAAAATGATCAATGGAAATCAAATTTATCAACCCATGGAGGTCTGGATTTGGAGTCACACTCAAAATAAAGTGGAAAACTACACTACAGGCTGATCCAACTTTGAAGTAATGTCCGTAAAACAAGTCAAACTTAGGCTCAGTAGCTGTGTGTGGCCTCCACCTGCCTCTATGATCTCCCTACAATGCCTGGGCATGCTCCTGATGAGGTGGCGGATGGTCTCCTGAGGGATCTCCTCCCAGACCTGGACTAAAGCATCCGCCAACTCCTGGACAGTCTGTGGTGCAACGTGGCGTTGGTGGATCAAATCAAATCAAATTTATTTATATAGCCCTTCGTACATCAGCTGATATTTCAAAGTGCTGTACAGAAACCCAGCCTAAAACCCCAAACAGCAAGCAATGCAGGTGTAGAAGCACGGTGGCTAGGAAAAACTCCCTAGAAAGGCCAAAACCTAGGAAGAAACCTAGAGAGGAACCAGGCTATGTGGGGTGGCCAGTCCTCTTCTGGCTGTGCCGGGTGGAGATTATAACAGAACATGGCCAAGATGTTCATGGAGCGAGACATGATGTTCCAGATGTGCTCAATTGGATTCAGGTCTGGGGAACGGGCGAGCCAGTCCATAGCATCAATGCCTTCCTCTTGTAGAAACTTGTAGACACACTCCAGCCACATGAGGTCTAGCATTGTCTTGCATTAGGAGGAACCCAGGGCCAACCGCACCAGCATATGGTCTCACAAGGGGTCTGAGGATCTCATCTCGGTACCTAATGGCAGTCAGGCTACCTCGGTCGGCACATGGAGGGCTGTGCGGCCCCCCCAAAGAAATGCCACCCCACACCATGACTGACTCACCTCCAAACCGGTCATGCTGGAGGATGTTGCAGGCAGCAGAACGTTCCCCACAGCGTCTCCAGACTGTCACGTCTGTCACATGTGCTCAGTGTGAACCTGCTTTCATCTGTGAAGAGCACAGGGCGCCAGTGGCGAATTTGCCAATCTTGGTGTTCTCTGGAAAATGCCAAATGTCCTGCACGGTGTTGGGCTGTAAGCACAACCCCCACCTGTGGATGTTGGGCCCTCATACCACCCTCATGGAGTCTGTTTCTGACCGTTTGAGCAGACACATGCACATTTGTGGCCTGCTGGAGGTCATTTTGCAGGGCTCTGGCAGTGCTCCTCCTGCTCCTCCTTGCACAAAGGTGGAGGTAGCGGTCCTGCTGCTGGGTTGTTGCCCTCCTACGGCCTCCTCCACGTCTCCTGATGTACTGGCCTGGTCTCCTGGTAGCGCCTCCATGCTCTGGACACTACGCTGACAGACACAGCAAACCTTCTTGCCACAGCTCGCATTGATGTGCCATCCTGGATGAGCTGCACTACCTGAGCCACTTGTGTGGGTTGTAGACTCCGTCTCATGCTACGACTAGAGTGAAAGCACCGCCAGCATTCAAAAGTGACCAAAACATCAGCCAGGAAGCATAGGAACTGAGAAGTGGTCTGTGGTTATCACCTGCAGAACCACACCTTTATTGGGGGTGTCTTGCTAATTGCCTATAATTTCCACCTGTTGTCTATTCCATTTGCACAACAGCATGTGACATTTATTGTCAATCAGTGTTGCTTCCAAAGTGGACAGTTTGATTTCACAGAAGTGTGATTGACTTGGAGTTACATTGTGTTGTTTATGTGTTCCCTTTATTTTTTGAGCAGTGTATTTTTTAAACATTCTATGAACATTCTTTGAAGGTTACTAATGTTTTCTTGTGGTTTTTATGGAAAGTTTTGTTAATGTTCTGAGAACATGACTTTAGGTAGAACAATCCTGAAACCTGCGGAAAACATTATGCTGAAGTACTGAAATTCCCGCTGAATAATGTTGTTTCTTAATATTCTCTCAACGTTCTGAGAACACTACTTTAATTAGAATCACGAGGAAACCTGTAGAAAACATTATGCTGGAGAACTGAAATTCCCACAGAAGAACATTGTTTCTTTACCTTCTCTGAATTATTTGAGAACATTCCCAATGTCAAACCAGTTGGAGAACGTTCCTAGAACATTACCAAAAATGTAATTAAATGTAACCAAATAACCAGAGGACAACTAGGCTTTCACCAAGCTATAAGAAAAATATGGTTCTCATAACGTTATGTGCTAGCTGGGCATGGAACCCTGACACACTTACTGAAGTTGCTGACTGTAGCCCTTTACACTGGTACCCATATACGGGTTGAAAATGGCAGGTTTTGGCAGGAATAAGAATACTTGCCGCACATTATCCAGGAATAGTCTAATCATGTTACTGGATGTATCCAAGAATATTATCAACAAATGAGGCGAAAAGTACAGTCAATTTAAAATACACATCAAATCAACCGTGTAATGTTTGGATTCAGCGTTGTGTCAGGTGAACTGATGTGCACTCACCTTTGGTCTAATAATTTTCCCATTACCTTCAAACTGTTCCCATTAAATTGCTACCATTGTTATGCATATGAATTTAAGATTTAGTCTGTAAGAAACAATTCAATCTATCACTATCCATATAGGCCAATTCCCACGAGTGTAAGGGGTTAAGGAGTTAAGAAAGTGCGATGTTTACTGCAGACGATTGCTCTTCTCTTATCCTTAAGCCTACTTTTCCCGCCTTGCTTCCTGGCTAAAGATCCCAGTTCAGGAAGAGTTCAGTCTGTCATATTCTTATCAGCTGCAGCAGCCAGTTAGAGGAAACAGAGGGCTGAGCAGCAGCACTAGAGTAGATACTGACATTGGCTGATCTGGCTGAACAGCTCATAGTTAAGTTGGAGTTAATGTGGAAGCACACTAGCTTCAGTATGTGTGTGGGGGTGAAGGAGTGAATGTGTGCAATATGCATTCCAGTGGTATGTAGCCTACGCGTGAGTGTACACCACAGTATGTGTTGTGATGGAGGACCTAACTCAGTGGCTTGGCTGGGCGGACGGTCCATTCTGACAGCACAGCAGTATTATGACAGCCTGCCGAGCAGAGGGAGGGAGGAAGAAGTTCTGCTGACAACATCTGAAAGCCCCAGTCAGCCCAGAGGACTGTGTCTTATAGAAGGGAAGTGTCCTTTCCTATTATCAATCACCAGCACAGTTGGAGGATTCAGGATGTAGGATCCTGCCCTGACAGAGAGGCTGCTGGGATACTTGCACTGTGGAATGTAGAAGATCTTTCCCATCCCCCCCAAATCAGAACTTGTCTCATCCTCGATTGGTTAAGGTTAGGAAGGGGACTCGTGTAATCTGATCGTAGATCTTTGGTGAAGGACAACTTCTACCTCAAGCCTGTGCAGAAGGCATCCTGGGATTTATGCATGGACTCTCATAATTCCTCTTGGCTATATTTAAGTTCGCTATTGACTGAGTGTGTCACACAGAGACACAGACAGAGGAACAGGACTGGAAGTGTTGTCAAGCTCGAGTGGTTCTGACAAGATAGAGGCTGGAAGAGAGACTCATCCACTCTCACTGATACTTTATTTAAAACCAAACTAGATTTTGAAGTTGTTGATACAAATTAACACACACACACACACACGCACTCTAGTGGTGCGTGGGTCAGCTGTTTGTTCACCCGCAATTGCTAATAACCCATCCGTAACCGCCCGACTATATGTGCACCTGACCCTAACACGCAAGTATAGAACATGTGCTGTAGGCAACAGAGAGAGCGGAATGATGATTTTTACAGGGATTGCAGGATTTTTTGCCTAATTTAGATATGTTCCTGCTTATAATTTCAGACATTTTGGTAGGCTGTTTGTTAGTCAACTTGTCTATAATTAGATTACGTGTAGCTTCTCTTCTGTCAGTATATGCTTCCCTAGAAGACTAAATAAAATCTTGCTCCCCAGAATAATGTCGGTAAAGTTCTCTCTTTCATCTCTGCATCTTTCGCGTTGCAAAGACATTAGGGACCGAGGAGAAAATGCAAAAAAATAAATATGTGAAAAGTTTTCTGTACAAAGTTTCCAAATTATATCAGTTTGACCAGTTGTAAGGAAATACAATGTTGTGAAAATGACCCAATATATTTCTGATAAGATTTAAGTTTGGCTTGGACGCATATTTTATGTGGTTGAAATACTATCAGCTTTTATGATGCAGATTTTTAAAAAATGTAACCTTTACTTAACTGGGCAAGTTAGTTAAGAACAAATTTGTATCTACAATGACGGACTACACCGGCCAAACTCTCCCCTAACCCGGATGACGGTGGGCCAATTGTGTGCTGCCCAATGGGACTCCGATTCACGGTTGGTTGTGATACAGCCTGGATTTGAACCAGGGTGTCTGTAGTGACCCTTAAGCACTGAGATGCAGTGCCTTAGACCATAAAGATGGCACCTCTACAGACTGGCCTATTTTTCTACAGACCTTATTTTTTCGGCACTGAGCAAATCTCAGGTCTGCTGAGCGCAAACTTGAACGTTGTGAAAATCCTGTGCCACTTCCAGCACATGTTTACTGTGAACACTGAGACTGTACCCACTTTAAGTTACAGTTTCAGACAGTGGTCAAGTAGGCTACTGTGGCTATTTGATCATAATGTAGGCCTACCAGAGTGGCCTACCATCAAAAACAGTGGATAAAATGTATCCCATAACATTTTAAAAGAGAAATAGTTATATAATTGAGCCTACAGTAGCAGCCAATGTGTGGTGATCAATATAGGCCTACATTCCAAAACATGCA
Source organism: Oncorhynchus masou masou (assembly GCF_036934945.1). Classification (NCBI taxonomy): domain Eukaryota; kingdom Metazoa; phylum Chordata; class Actinopteri; order Salmoniformes; family Salmonidae; genus Oncorhynchus; species Oncorhynchus masou. The sequence continues at coordinate 19,472,071 of NC_088227.1, forward strand.
GTGGTTGATATTAACCTGTTTATCCACTTGTCCTTAAGACATGGAGGTGACTGAAAATGTTGTGTTGTTTGATGCAAGAAACCACTTTACAAAATAAAATGCATTATTAATCCCACACCATTATTACAGAGAATCAGACAAATTATTCTACCCTCTACCTATTGACTACTTATCTTATTCAAGCCTTTTTAAAATACAACACTGCCGCTTTAAGACAACAACAAAAATCTTTACCCGACTCGCTTTTCAAAGATGTCTAGAAATTTACACATTTTGTGCTCTTGTAGGAAGCAATCACTCCCCCATTGCTGACTACAAATGAATTATAACTGGGCTAATAACTCACTATCTATTGGAGAAAAGGATATGAACAAATGTGCAAAGGTGGTTACATGCAGCTCTCGCCTTTGATCTCAAAACAAGCGCATCTACTCTGCTGTAAACACAGTCTAGTTCAAAGTGAATAACTCAGATCCATATATGGCAATGGTCTATTTGCATATAGGCATACTGCAGCTCTGATTGGTTATGCCGCACTGGTCTGTGTGGAGTAGAGGCCATGCCTGTCAATGCAATATGCATATGTTTCGGTATGTTTCATTGAAAGTGGCTAATATTGCGTTGATTCGATCACAATTCCTACAGTAAAGGGAAATATTGATAATATTAACTAAGGGGGAAAACTCCAGAAAGTTTAGTGAAGTTCAATCTCATGCTTCTCTGATGTAAAAATATGGTTTTCAGATGTAAAAATATGGTTTAATATTTAGTTTAAAAACTATGACGAAGGCCAGGAGAATAAGAAATACTTTTCAATGAGGAAGCAGAAATACGCTTTGGGTAAAAAAATAATAAAAAATCTGTTTTCTAAGATGAAGCCTACGATGCAATACTCGTGATAATTTTAAGGAGAACAAAAACTACTGAGCATACATTTGAACACCACCGCAGAAGCTTCGCGATTTGGCATCTTCACAATTAAGTAGCCTAGTTTTGCAAGTGTCTTGAGGATGTTGTTCCCACTGTGACTATTAGAATTTATCCAAACTTTGGATAGATGGTAGCATTCGTGCAAAACTGAAAGAGCGAACCACAGCAAGGTGACTGGGAACATGGACATCTACAGACAGACCAGCTATGCCCTTCATAAGGCAATCAAAAAAGCCAAACGACAGTACAGAGACAAAGTGGAATCGCAATTCAACGGCTCAGACAAGAGACGTATGTGGCAGGGACTCCAAACAGTCATAGATTATAATTGGAAAGTTTGCCACGTTGCGGACACAGATGCCTTGCTCCCGGACAAGCTAAACACCCATTTCTTAATTCCTTTCTTTTAATTTAGAGTTATTTGTGTGTATTGTTTTGTATCGTTATTACTGCACTGTTGGAGCTAGGAACATGGGACATTTCACTACATCCACGATAACAGCTGTACAATATGTGTACGCGACCAATACAATTTTATTTATTTTAAGTCCCGGTCTTGTGACTGTAAAATTTGCATAGCGCCTCACAATCATCATACATAACATAGCCGGCACTGCTATTATGCTCTACCACTTCACCAAATATTTACCAAACATTACTTTTCTAGCCCTCCCTTCTCTTTATTTTCAACTCTCCATTTCGCAGCTTTTCTCTTATTGAATTAAACTCCAACTTTGCCCTTTTTGCCTCAGTGGATCGACATTAACTTTTTCTTCCCATTCCCAAAAGCATTTGGCGAGTAAGCTATTTGGCTAGTAGGCTATTTGGCTCGCGTAAAGTTAGGCCCTAAAGCTGCTTACACACTAATGAAAGAAAAATCTCAATGTTGCCAATAGATATAAATTGCACAAGAATGATACATTTATGGATTTTTGTATGTATTGTTTCTCTTTATTCAACCCACCCACCCTTCATCCACAAAATGCTTCATGATCCTAAACCCACCCACCCTTTATCCACACAATGCTTCATGATCCTAAACCCACCCGCCCCTTGGATATAACCGCAGGGCCTACGGGTTATGAGTGAACCCACGCATCTCTAACGCACACGCACACACACACACACACACCACAGTGCCCTGTTGCTATCTGGTAAGATGAGAGCCTTCTTACCCATCCTCCTGGCCTGGTTTGGTGTCCTCTCAGCTGGCAGAGGGCAGGCTGAGGCTGTAATAGGATCTGGGGCTGGCTCACGGTGCAGCAGCTACAACATTATTCAGGGAACACAGACATAGAGAGGAGGATCTACATACATTAGAGATGCCTTCTAGTAATCACCCTTGTACAGCCCAGCTCAGATTGACTAGATATGTTTTTAAAGTCATAGCTCAGCCCAGCAATCCAAAGCCTAATGTTGGATTTTTGTCAGTGTGAGTTGGAAGCAGACAGACTCGAGAGACTCCGAGTCTCGACGGACTCGAGAGAGGCAAAGGTCGAGAGCCGTGCATCCCCCGAAACACAACCCAACCAAGCCACACTGCATCTTGACACAATGCCCACTTAACCCGGAAGCCAGCTGCACCAATGTGTCAGAGGAATCACTGTACACCTGGCGACCCTGTCAGCGTGCACTGTGCCCGGTCCACCAAAGGTGTCTCTAGTGCGCGATGAGACAAGGACATCCCTGTTGGCCAAACCCTCCCCTAACCCGGATGACGCTGGGCCAATTGTGCGCTGCCCCATGGGTCTCCCGGTCGCAACAAAGCCTGGACCTGAACCCAGAATCTCTAGTGGCACAGCTATTACTGCAATGCAGTGCCTTAGACCACTGCACCACTCGGGAAGCCACACTATGTATTTATTTAGACAGTGATGGTAAAACTTTTCATTTGGCTCTAATCTCCAGCATTTTGGATTTGAGATTAAATGTTTCATATGAGGCAACAGTACAGAATGTCACCTTTTGTTTGAGGGTATTTTAATGATCTGTTTTGTCCTTTAGAAATGAAAGAACTTAATGTTTCTAGTCCCCACATTTGAAGGTATCATAAGTATTGGGACAAATTCACTTGTGTATTAAAGTAGTCAAATGTTTAGTATTTGGTCACATATTCTTAGCACGCAATGATTACATCAAGTTTGTGACTCTACAAACTTGTTGGATGCATTTGCAGTCTTTTGGTTGTGTTTCGGATAATGTTTTTGCCCAATATAAATTCATGGTAAATAATGTATTGTGTCATTTTGGAATACATTTGATTGTAAATAAGAGTAGAATATGTTTGTGAACTCGTCTACATTAACGTGGATGCTACCATGATTACGGATAATCATGAATGAATTGTGTCTAATGATGAATGAGAAAGTTACAGAGCCATAACTATCATACCCCCATACATAACCTCTTCTGTTATTCGTAATGGGGAGAGGGTAGCATGTCTTAGGGGTATGATCTTTGTGCATCTGTGAGTTTCTCTCTCATAATCATTATTCACGGTTCGTTCATGATTATCTGTAATCATGGTAGCATCCACATTAATATAGAAGTGTTCAGAAACATATTCTATTCTTATTTATACTTACAGTAATGTACATTCTGTACTGTCGCCTGATATGAACATTTGATCTCAAATCCAAAATGCTGGAGTATAGAGCCAAATTAATAGTTTTAGCTTCGCTTTCCAAATATATACGCAGGGGAGTGTGTGGGTTTGCGATTCTGAATGTGAGTTTCTTCATGTGCACAATCCCCACTTGAAGTGGCTTGACAATAGCCTCTTACACCATAGTAATTGAGACTAATGATGCACATTATCTTTCCTGACAGACCAAAAGGAGTGAGAAGACGCTCTACTAAGTGAACAACAGTGACATTTAAAGAGGGCCTGTAGGCTGAGATCTACAGTGTCGTGAAAAGGTATTTTCTCCCTTTCTGATTTTCTTGATTTGTGCATATTTTGTTATACTGAATGTTATCAGATCTTCAACCAAAAGCTACTATTAGATAAAAGAACCCTGAGTTTACGAATAACAAAAAAAAAGTGATACTACTTTTATTTAATTAACAAAGTTAATGTAAAACCCAACACTCAGTAACTGGATGTGCCACCTTTAGTTGCAATGACTGCAACCAAATGCTTCCTGTAGTTGTTGATCAGTCTCACATCGCCGTGAAGGAATTTTGGCCCACTCTTCCATGCAGAACTACTTTAACTCAGGGACATTTGTGGGTTTTTAAGCATGAACTGCTCATTTCAAGTAATGCCACAACATCTCAATTGGGATTAGATCTGGGCTTTGACTAGGCCATTGCAAATGTTTTGCTTTTGAACCATTTTCATGTAGACTTCATTGTGTGTTTTGCATCATTGTCTTGCTGCATGACCCAGCTGCTCTTCAGCTTCAGCTCCAGCTCATAGACGGATGGCCTAACATTCTCCTGTAGAGTACTCTGATACAGAGCAGAATTCATGGTTCCTTCTATTAAGACAAGTCGTCCAGGTTCTGAGGCAGCAAAGCTCCCCAAACCATCACGCTACAACCACCATGCTTACCTTTGGTATGAGGTTCTGTCTGTGGAATGCAGTGTTTGGTTTTCACCAGACATAATGGGCTCTATCTCATCAAAAAAGTTGACACAAGTTTGCCAAAAAGCACCTGGAAGCACCTGTATGATCCTCAAGACTCTTGGAAGAATGTTCTATGGACAGATGAGACCTGGACGACTTGCCTTAATAGAAGGAACCATGAATTATTCTCTGTATCAGAGAATTCTACAGGAGAATGTCAGGCCATGCGTCTATGAGCTGGAGCTGAAGAGCATCTGGGTCATGCAGCAAGGCAAAGATGCAAAACACACAATCAAGTCTACATGAAAATGGCTAAAAAGCAACACATTTGAAGTTTTGGTATGGCCTAGCCAAAGTCCAGACCTAATCCCAATAGAGATGCTGTGGCAGGACTTGAAATGAGCAGTTCATGCTTGAAAACCCACAAATGTCACTTCGTATAAAGCAGTTCTGCATGCAAGAGGGGGCCGAAATTCTCCCACAGCAACGTGAGAATCTGATCAACAACTGCAGGAAGAGTTTGGTTGGAGTCATTGCAGCCAAAGGTGGCACAACCACAAATTGACTGTAAGGGGGTAATAACTTTTTCACACAGGGGTATTGGGTGTTCCATATGAAATAAATGAAATTGTTGTCTTATTTGTTCACTCAGGTTCCCTTGATTTAATATTAGGTTTTGTTTGCAGATCTGATAACATTCAGTATAAAAAAATATGCAAAAGTAGAGAAAAATCAAATGGGGGCAAATACTTTTTCACAGCACTGTATGTGTTCAGTACCTCCTTCCAATCTGATGGGATTTATTGTGAGCTTGTTCTTAGACACCCACCTCTCTGCCTGTTGCCTCCTGTAAGATATGAATTATTGAGAAAGAGAGTCTTGTCCAACCCCTGATACGTCCTCAATGTACATGTCACATTTCTTTTACTGAAAAAACCCACATGATTTCACATGTGAAAAATCACATGATTTTGTCTGAAATTTCATGTGAAATCATGTGTTTTTGGAACACTTCACGTGTTCACATGTGAAATTCATGTGTTTTTTTCCCGTAATGGCCTACACGTCCCCCCTAGGGAGACGTCATTGTCCTCTGTCACCAACACCTTCAAATATTCACCTCAAACCCAACCAACATAATCTATCCGAGTCCCTGGCTATGGTATATACATTTTTGTTCAGCCAGCGCCTCAGAAAATATCATCAGCTGTCAGAATTTCTGTACAAAGATTGGAGAGTAACATGCGGACCACATCGCTCGCGTGCATGTTGATTTTGTCCATCCACACCAGACGCGATCAGGACATGCAGGTTGAAAAATCTGAACCAACTATATTAATTTGGGGACAGTTTGAAAAGCATTAAACATTTATGGAAATTTAGCTAGCTAGCTTGCTGTTGCTAGCTAATTTGTCCTTGGATATAAACATTGGGTTGTTATTTTACCTGAAATGCACAAGGTCCTCTACTCTGACAATTAATCCACAGATAAAAGGGTTACCTGAGTCCGTTTCTAGTAATCTCTCCTCCTTCAGACTTCTTCTTCTTCTTTAGACTTGGACCAACTTTAAGGTGCATCACCACCACTAACTGGACTGGAGTGTGGACCTATGTTTATCTTTCAATCACCCACATGGGTATATGCTCCTAAAAAACAATGAGGAGATGGGAGAGGCGGGTTCTATTTTAGATACTTGCTACGCAGACGCTCATTCACATGCGCTAGCATTGTGGGTGCAATGATTGAATAACATGAATGTGTAAATGTATTTTGCACCACTCAAGCACGTGATGCGGGCGGTGTGGTCAGCATGTTATTCTAGCCGATCTGTGGAAGCCTGCTAATGCTCTCTTCTCTCCATCCATTGCCTGCTCATCAAGGAAAGCCGCCACAGAGATTTGCAGATGTTGGGTTTGTTTAATGGCGCGAATGCTGCCAAATAACATTGATTGGCAAAGACAGGAGTTTTATCCCCACAGTGATTTATGAACGTATTAAATCTTATTGGTTAAATGCAGAATGATAGCTAGACTTGAGAGCTTAATGTATCCCTGAATAGCTTGGAAAATCTCCTCTGTTGTGGATGAATGGTTCAGTAGATGTACCCATAGACATGTTAGCAGTGCCATTAAAAAGACTGAATATGGAGGTAATGCACTTAAGGCAGTTATCTCGAGCTCTGCTCAGCAGTGGGCTTCAGCACAGCATGATCGTTCTCATTAACACTCAAATGTGAAGCTGAGATAAAGTCTAAAATTAACTTCACTTTGTAGACAAGGTCTTTGCAGCATATGGACTTTAGAGATGAAATAGTCATAACCCACTGGGAACATACTGGTTGAATCAATGTTGTTTCCACGTCATTTCAATGAAATGACGTTGAACCAACTTGGAATAGATGTTGAATTGTCGTCTGTGCCCAGTGGGAAGTGTCACACTGGAGACGAAGGTGTATGAATATTATAAATGTTGATTTCCTCCCCAGGATCCTCTCAGACAGGCTGACAGACACCTAGGCCATCTCTCTCCTTTACCACTCTTCTGGCTGTGTCACTTTCACCTGGCTTCATCATAGGAGACAGTCACATTGCTACTAAACAATTATAGATTTGCTCTCTTAAGAAACCTTCTAGACCAGCCCAGTTTCCCGATATCAAATGCAAGGTTATATTTAAGCAAAAAGGCCTGAGGAGGTGTGGTTATATGGCCAATATACCATGGCTAAGGTCTGTTCCTAGGCATGACACAACCCATCAAATACCACAAACCCCCCCAAGGTGCCTTACTGCTATTATGAATTGGTTACCAACGTACTGCAATTAGAGCAGTAAAAATGCATGTTTTGTCATAGCCTTGGTATACGGTCTGATGTGCCATGGCTGTTAGCCAATCAGCATTCAGGGTGCGAACCACCCAGGTTATAATACTGGAATATGTTCATGCTTGGAAGGAAACCACCTGTTTACAGAAAAATGAAATATTCAATGATGTTGTTTGGACAAGGAAAGTCAGAGAGGGTCAGACCCGTTACTTTAGACAAAATTGTAATTTTCATTCCTGTTCTATCTTCACTGTCTTTCCTTTTTAGCTGTACATTGTAGAGGCAGTCTGTACTGCAGCTGGGCTGACTGTTGTCTGTTCTGTAATGGTCTGGGAAGGGCTGGCTGCTAAATGTGAACTGCTGTGTTTGTCCTTTTCCTGCTCTGAGCTTCTGGCCTGTCAGAATACATTCTCTTCATCAGAGCTTGGGAGTCTAGGCCTGCAGCCTCTCCTCTCCTCTGCCTGCCAGCCTAGGGCCCATACATGGAGCCTCAGACACCACAGAGCACTCTGGCTCACTGGCCCCCCATGTCCTGTGAGACCCCTAACCACCACAGACCACCTCCTCTGCCCTCTGTACCTTCAGTTCTGGGCAGTCATCCACGTTCAGACATGTGGCATAGTCTGCTAACAGTCCTCTGCCTACTAGGACCTCTGTCCTTGTGTTTCCCCTCCATACCCCCTGCCTTCTCTCCTCAATACTGGTCAGCCCATACAAGTAACCTCAACCAGAGTGTCCCATAGCCAGTGTGGCCCCCTGTGGTAACTGACTCAACTAACCAGAAAAGGTCACTGCCATCATCTCTGCTGCTTTCTGCTTTGGCATCAGTGAGCATAGACTTGCCTCTCCTCACTTTGCCCAAAACCAGAGTTATCATTGTTCAACAGAGCTCTTTGTTCTATGTTGTTTAATCAGCGTAGAAACCAATGCAGTGGCATGTTGGACTGTGATCCCTACAGGGGATCATCACAGTTGTAATTGTTTTGATCAGCCCTAAAACAGAAAGCCAAACCTCAAGTAATTTGTCCTCTCTCTAAGGACTTAGGACTTTATTCTGATGAATGGTCAGCAGTGGTGTTTCTTTGTGGTGAGGAATGATGATAATTCCGAGGCTTGTGGTGAAAGATGGGCTATTAACAAGGGCTGCTGGGAAGCCTTGATGTGAGAATGCGGTGTGAGAAAGGTGTGGCTCAGAGAGAGTTGAGAGCTGTCTTACTAACTGATCGACTGACTAGGTGCTTTGAGTGTTGAAGCCTGGCCTCTAAGTGTACCCCCTCTCCCTGGAAGACAGATTGCTATTGATCGGAGCAGCAGGGGAGGGAGTTGGAGCGCTGTCCAGGGTACTGAAGAAGTATTCTCCAATACTCTCACACATACACGCACATGCACACACGGCCTGCATTGATGGAGTGGTTTGATGTTTAGATGAGTGCTTATTCTCACTATTTCTGGCAGAGGGAGCTGGGGAGATGGGAATCGATGGATGGGAGAGACTGAGCAGCAGGGTTAGGGTCAATTCCAATTTAATTTGAAATTCCAATTGAATTATTGAATTCACTCAAGCGGAAAATTTATGTTGAATTCAATTTGAATTTCAACCATTATTCAAATTATGTCATTGTAATTGAATTGTAGTAAGACTGTTTGGACTTTTTGAATTGGAATTTCATATATGGAATTTAATATAATTTTATTTAATTAGAATTCAGTATTTTTACATTTCCTAATTAATGGAATTAATGCACATAGTATCAAACATTGAATGCAGGATTTGTTTTAAAATAGTTCTATATAGTATAGCTAGGCTAATTAAACAGTGACATGATCAGCCTGAAAGCCTGAGGGAATTGAAATCTAATTGGAAGTTGTGGAATTGTTGGGGATAAAATTGAATTGGGAATTGAATTATTGTAATTTACCTAACATTGGAATTTAGAAGAATTGAAATATCTCTGAATTCAAAGACTGATCTGGAATTTGAATTGAATTAAATGGAATTTACAGCAAGAGAGAATTCAAGTATAATTGAATTTGTAGAATTAACCCCAACCCTGCTGAGCAGGAAATAAACTCTGAGGGAGGGAATGGAGCACGAGAAACACTGACAAGAGGAGTGCCCTCAGGTCTTCGAGCCAAGCAGAATAGTGACGACAGACAACATTAGAGGAGAAATATGAAACCTTGGTTACTATGGATAGTGCTTATTTATGAATGTCGAACCCATAAGCCTCTTTTTAGAAATACTTCTTCTCTTTGAAATGTATCTTTGTCATTGTCCGAGAGAAGGTGCTGTGTGGGTGTGGATAATTTTGGGTCTGAGAACCCAGGTTTGGTTGCATAGTGTGTGTGTGTGTGTGTGTGTGTGTGCGTGTGTGCGTGTGTGCGTGTGTGTGTGTGAGATAGTAGTGCCAGTGTTGTGTGCTAGAACTCTGCAGGGCTGAGCTGACAGGACAGCACCACCACAGCGCAGGATTATGAAGTGATGTCTGACTGACTGTCCTGCTGCCACTTCATACTTCACTCTCGCTCTCTTTTTCTCTTTCTCTCACTACTCCCTTTCTGTCTGCCCCGTACCTCTCTCTCTTTCTCTCACTACTCCCTTTCTGTCTGCCCCGTACCTCTCTCTCTTTCTCTCACTACTCCCTTTCTGTCTGCCCCGTACCTCTCTCTCTTTCTCTCACTACTCCCTTTCTGTCTGCCCCGTACCTCTCTCTCTTTCTCTAACTCTTCCTCTATTTCCCTCTGAGTTCCCTGACAAACTAAATGTGTGTGTTTGTTTTACAGCACAAACCCCATACCTATTCTGGTATCACTCACTCTTACTCTCTGAGCTCAACAATAGGTATCAGATGCTTCTGATAGCCTGACGGTGTAAGGTGTGTGTGTGTGTATGTGTCAGAAAATGCTGCGCCTCTGCTCTCCTCAGCCCAAGGACAACTGCACTATGCTGATGAGAACCTATAGGGAGCTAGTCTACGTGATCACACTTCATAAAACAGTATTACACCCAGGCCGTGACACTAAAGGATGCCCCAGGCTTTACTGACACTGGGGAACTGACTAACTGGCTCTCTTCATGAGCAAATGGTTTAGTCAATTATTCCCCATCTTACCTACCTGCTCTGTGTCCGAGAGAGGATCATCACTTCAATAGGAAGTTATTGAGTGTGTCCGAGGTGTTCAACACAGTTCATCAGCTAACGTGATAGGGCCTTAAGTTTGATTGGCTATTTGTCTTTTACTGCTCTAAAATATATGATGCTAAAGCTAATTGGTCCGATCTCTCTCTTTTTGCAGACCTGCAACTCTGGATCGAAAGCCTGCAGAACTCAGTACCTTGAATGACGGCTACCAGATCCGCATCTGAGACTCATTCTCCTGGTGTCCGCGACTCCCTACCCCCATCCCACCCTCTCCTGTCCATGGTGCTTCTTTCATGCACTCTGACCCCCCCCCCCCCCCAGTCCGCCTCACAAACCCTCAAATGGGATATCTATTTAAAATACATTGTGTATATCATATTCATAAAGTATTTATAGGGTTTTACCAGCCTCATCTAAAAGGGTGAAGATGATGACATTATGCTCAGTGCTAAACTGGAGGTTGACGTCCAGTACGAACACATACATCATAAGTATTTCAACATTGCTCTACTCCTGAAGGATAGTATGCCTTCTGTATACACATCTATTATGTTTTGAATAAAGGACTTATGTCTAAGTAGAGGACATCATATCAAGATCTCTCATGCCTTTAGGGAAGTACATACTGTATGTGAGGGTGCTCTACATTGTTTTATGTAAAAAGGAGATCAACAGTTACACTTCAGTCACATTGACAATGTCAAGCGAGCTTTAAAAGCTGTGAATTTGATGCTGACATCATGTAAAAAAAGATCAAATAGTGTGACATATCTATTTTTTCAAGCCCTTCATAAAATGTAAAGATTCTTTAGATTGAATAGTTGTTGTTTTGCCTAAGCCTGTAAAGAATGTTGAGTAGTTATGCGCTGGGCTGAGCTGATTAGAAGTGAATGAGAGAGAGAAAGAGAGAGAGAGAGAGAGAGAGAGAGGTACTGTAGGCCTGAGGTGAGGGGAACCCAGAGGGGCCAAAGACCAAAGCAGTGAAGCAGAGAGCCTGCTGAGTACTGCGGCAAACCCCAGCCTTGACTAACTCCCTGTTAGCTCTGGGTTAGATTATCCCCTCTGTCTCTGTCGGCCCGCCCTCCTCTATCACAGATACAGCATAAACCAGGGCTCTCCAACCCTGTTCCTGGAAAGCTACCCTCCTGTAGGTTGTCGCTCCAACGCCAGTTGTAACTAACCTGATTCAACTTATCAACCAGCTAATGATTAGAATCAGGTGCGCTAGAATAGGGTTGGAGGGAAAACCTACAGGACGGTAGATCTCCCGGAACAGGGTTGGGGATCCCTGGTATAGATTCAATTCAAGTTTTAAGCAATTGTTCTTGTAAAGAAATCAAAGCTGGTGACAATGATGCTTTGGAGCTTAGCCAGAACATGATCTTTTATTCCAAAAATAATTTGACAGTGACGTTGGTTTGAATCTAGCCTATGCGGAGTCGCCCTAAAACGCTAACATCCCGTTTTCAGGGATACAGTATTTTCAACCTAACTTCTGTCTCCGCTCAGGCGGCTTTCTACGCCCGTTACGTTAAGTTCGGATCAATCAAATGTCAACTCTTTTATGCCTCGCTATACAGTTGTATGCAAAAACATATGTTTGATAATGTCATGTAGTTCCTAACTAGAGGCCTTTCTTGAAGTTAAGAATGCAAACACTGAACTGAACACCGCAAGACGGACATATCAATCAAATCGAAGCTCCTCATTTGCCTTCTTAACTGCCTGGGACGCATTGTCAAAGTTGTTCGGAATGTTTTTTATCGTATTCAAAAATCATCATCAGATATGCAGGAGGGTGCCAACTGAACAATATCAGATTTTGTAGCATTTGGTTAAAGAAGCTATGCACATCAAACAGATAATGATAGATAACCGTATGTCTTCCTCAATCCAAATGGTTTCTAGATTGCAGCAGAATTGAAATCCAGTCTAGTTATATTGAATTTTGAACAATATCAGTGCAGTGATGTGTCATATGATCCTTTTTGATTCGTGTGGATTGGTGCTGCTAGTCTGACAGTATACCATTAAGGCCAACATCATTGGTACCAGCTGTCTGAAAGACTACTCTAAGCACAAAACAGCCAGCTTAATATTTGATTTTGGTTTTACAATCATGCAGAAGCACAATGCGCTTCTTTTTTACACAATACAATCCTTTGTCTAATCTATGTAGGCTAGGTTTAACACTCTTATTGTTAAAAACTGCCGTAATAAAGACTTACCGGGAGAAAAGACTGCTTTCACTGCTGCAAATCTGAGAACTGAAAGGTAGTACTTGAAAGTAATGTAGTTTAAATTGATTTTTTACTCTTAGCCGTTTAGTTTTGAGCTAAATCATGTTATGGATGAGTTCCATTGGTGATTCTTTGCTGGTTCTTGAACAAATATATTACTCAGTACAGTGTTTAATCATGCAGTTTATTGTTGTTTTGAAGTGGTGGAAACACAGAAAACACATTGTTTGATGATGATGATGATGTAGCATTCTTTGGACAATGTGTGATTTTAAAGAAGGGCACTCCACATTGTAGCAGTATCAATTTTCAAAGGCCTTGCTTTGTTAACAGGTTGAACACTAAATAGGCTTGAAACGTTACATACCATCCAACGGGGTACGGTTGAAGAAAAACGGTACCACTCCTCATGATGACTGTAGATGGGTTTTTTAGCGATTTTGTATTTACCAAATGGTGGTTTAAAAATATATATATATATAAGAATCAAGTTATCTGAATAACTGCCTAATATGAGTAACCTGAAAACAGCTGCCACCACCATAATGTACCACCACCTACTGCATTCAGTGGATGAAAGGCAATGTTGTTGGGGCTAAGCGCTACTGAATATTTAGCTGTTTTCTAAGCATGACGTGGAACTCTACTTAACCTTTGTGTTTACAGCTGTAATTCAGCTTTTAGATGAGACTGCTTTACCTGTATTAAAGTGCATTTCATGAGGGGTGTTCTCTTGGCCTCTTCTCATAAATGGGAATGTAAGTGACTAGAACTCTGGGTGTTAGTGTTCTCTCTATACTAATGCCGCTAGAGCTACCAGTTGGCTGGGAATGGTGTCATATCTTTCTGGAAAGGGCTGATTTATGTCCCATTGGCTGAAGTGGAAGAAGATAAGTATTGATGGTAGATCAACGGCAGAACTAATGGAAGCATTTCTTAAGCCCTGTTTATACCTGGTTCTAACATGCGTCCTTTGTCCTGATTGTGTCCACATCCTGATTGTGCCCACATTTGTAGACCGGTGTACAATCAAAAGACACATTATGATCGGATTGTGTGGGCACAATTAGAATGTGGGCAAGATCAGGACCAAGGATGCATGTTTAGCGCCAGGTATGAACAAGGCTTCAAAAGCCCTGATGTGGCTAACAGATCTCACTATTCTCTTGAAATGAGCCTTCAGAATCTGTCCCTGTTGTTTTTACATGTATGATGATGACAAAGTGTTATTTTTGCATTACCACTGGTGGAAGCTGATGTCCTCCCAACTCCTACTGTCACAATGATCAGTTGACAATGTTTTTTATCAACTGTAGCATGTTATAATAAAAAATGATTTATCTTTTTAATTCTGTCTTTGTTGTTATTACTTTACTCAACAGGAAGGACTAGACCGGCCGATTTGACCGCATCGGAGTAAATATAAATGCTAAAATTCCAGAATATTCCCCAGTAGGCTATGGTTTCATACTGCACTGATATCTCTCTGTATATAGTCAGGCACAGGATGCCAGGTGTCTATGAATATTTTTACACCAGCTGTGTGTGACATGCAACGACACAGAGAGACGATTTATAAAATGAATCCCTAATTTCTCATCTCTGAAGCAGCTCATGGAATGCCGGGGAATGTTATACCTCTCTCTCGCTCCCTTTCTCTGTAATGTATACTCAGTGGTGTAAAGTACTTAAGTAAAACTACTTTAAAGTACTACTTAAGTCGTTTTTTTGGGTTATCTGTACTTTACCATTTATATTTTGGACAACTTTTCCTTTTACCTCACTACATTCCTAAAGCAAATAAATGTACTTTCTACTCCATACATTTTCCCTGACACCCAAATGTACTCCTTACATTTTGAATGGTTAGCAGGACAGGGAAATTGTCCAATTCACACACTTGTCAAGAGAACATCTCTGGTCATCCCTACTGCCTCTGATCTGGCAGACTCACTAAACACATGCTTCGTTTGTAAATTATGTGTTGGAGAGTGCCCCTGGCTATCTGTAAAAAAAAAAATATGCAATTGGTGCCATCTGGTTTGCTTAAGGATTTTGGAATAATTTATACTTTTACTTTTGAAACTTAAGTATATTTTAGCAATAACATTGACTTTAATACTTAAGTATATTTGAAACCAAACACTTTTACTCAAGTAGTATTTTACTGGGTGACTTTTACACTTACTTGAGTCATTTTCTATTAAGGTATATTTACTATTAATCAATTATGACAGTTGGGTACATTTCCCACCATTGTGTATAGTTGGAAATTAAATGTGATAAATCCCAATACTTTCTGACCTTGTTTTCTATCCCTCATTCCAACTTATCTAAATTACACAACAGGAAATAACTAATAGGCAATCGTCAATGAGCGTAAAGGACAAGAGCTAAGGAAAGGAATCATCTTCAAAGTATTAGGATTCATCCCATGTCTAAGCAAGAAGATGAGTCATCATCAAAGGGGTTGGATCTCACCAACTGTCAAACGATCAGCCAGTGAATGCTTTCATCCCAGAAATCCCACAAAGCAGCAGCAGCAGCTTTGCAATATCAGCAGAACATCACTGAACTCTAAGACCAGAGACGTGAGTCCTAATGGGTCTTATTTCACAGTTCACACCACCAACCATGTATGGGTTAGGTGGTGAGGAACTCAGATGGAGAAAAATGCAGAAAGACAAAGAACAGCACATTTACAAGAACATTTGAGTGATGTGAACCTGAGATAAAACAAGATGACCAACCAAAGCAGGTCGAGTTTATTTGAATGGGACATGGGTGTGAAGTGCCTACTTTTGTTTAAAAGCCTTGGCATGTCCCTGGCAAGGAAACACACACTAATTCAATTTGGCCACAGACTTGATCATATTTTGACTAGAATGTGAGCAATGTCAAAACAGAATTAAGGCCACATAGTGATACAAGTTTACAAGCAGCGGTTTGTGTGCTAGAGCAGGGCGGTTGATAGCACGGACGTGGCCATTATATAAGGCAACCAAATGCAATAGATTTTGGAGAGTTGCTTCTTTCACTACAAGAAATTCCAAATTCAATGTCCTCAAACTCTGACTTAGTTTTGGTCTAAAGAAAAAGAGTGATGTGCAATATTAGGAACAAACTTAAGGATTCTGCAGCGTGTAGAATATTGAAAACACTCCCAACGTGTTGAGAGAAATTGCCTGTCAGGAGGCTGACTCCAGTGATTCTTCATCTAAAGGCAGAGATGACTGTTTTGTTCCAATAAATGAGCTTTTCACCTAACGCACAAGCAGATTCATCTCTCAAGGTTATGTACCCTGAGTTCATTTTCATTCCTCTCCAGGTGAGAAAACTCTCACTTTTCTCTGATCAGCACGTGGAAGCTTCTCTGTCCACCTGTGTGCTTTTGGTTATCTCTGAGAGGTACCGTTCAAACAATCCCTGGAACTCATTCGATGTAATGTGACAGAATTACAGAGCAGAACTATATGCATGTACAGGGTGTCTTTAATTGCAGGTATTTTATTGTGTTAAATAAGGTATAAAAGCTATAACATAATGGACCCTCTGGAAGTAACATACAACAGGCATGGTTAAAGCCCTGACGTTTCCCTAATGATGTGATCTTAGTGAAGAAAAACTCAGGGCCCTAGTCATGGTTACATAATTGCAGCCTGGGAGACTAATCACCTCCACAGCTCACTGCACTGCAGCAAAGCAGACTGCAGCATCTGTAGAGTTCACATTACAAGAACCACCTCACCATAAATAATATTTTGATTGTCAGATCCCACTCTGCTTTAAAGTATAAAAATCAATCAACAAATCTTGTGTTGTATGTAGTGTACAGTACCAGTCAAGTTTGGACACACCTACTCACTCATTCAATGGCTTTTCTTTATTTTCACTATTTTCTACATTGTAGAATAGTAGTGAAGACATCAACACAATGAAATAACACATATGGAATCATGTAGTAAAAAGTGTTTGAGATTCTTCAAAGTAGCCACCCTTTGCCTTGATGACAGCTTTGCACACTCTTGGCGTTCTCTCAACCAGTTTCACCTGGAAAGCTTTTCCAACAGTCTTGAAGGAGTTTCCACATATGCTGAGCACTTGTTGGCTGCTTTTCCTTCATTCTGTGGTCCAACTCATCCCTAACCATCTCAATTGGGTTGAGGTCGGGTGATTGTGAAGGCTAGGTAATCTGATGCAGCACTTTTTGAAATCTGACACAGCGGTTGCATTAAGGAGGAGTCTATCTTTAATTCTGTGAATAACACTTGTATCTTTTATCAATGTTTATTATGAGTATTTCTGCAAAATCATCTGATGTTTTGGAATCAAAACATTACTTGCACATAAGGCGCCAATGGAAACTGAGATTGTTGGATATAAATATGCACATTATCGAACAATACATACATGTATTGTGTAACATGATGTCCTATGATTGTCATCTGATGAAGATCAAAGGTTAGTGATTCATTTTATCTATATTTCTGCTTTTTGTGACTCCTATCTTTGGCTGGGAAAATGGCTGTGTGTTTTTTCGATTTGGCTATGACCTAACATAATCATATGTTGTGCTTTAGCTGTAAAGCATTTTTTGAAATTGGAAACAATGGGTAGATTAACAAGATGTTTGTCTTTCATTTGCTGTATTTGACTTGTTAATGTGTGAAAGTTACATATTTCTAAAAAATATTTTTGAATTTCGCGCACAGCCTTTCCAGCGGAATGTTGTTGATGGGTAACGCTGCGCTAGAAAGGTTAAAGTGACTAGTGATACATTTATTACATCCAATTTTTGTGTTTCGCAAAGACACGGCAGTTGGAACCAAAAATCTCAAATTTGGACTCATCAGACCAAAGGACAGATTTCCACCGGTCTAATGTCCATTGCTCGTGTTTCTTGGCCCAAGCAAGTCTCTTCTTCTTATTGGTTTCCTTTAGTAGTGGTTTCTCTGCAGCAATTCGACAATGGAGGCCTGATTCATGCAATCTCCAGGTGGTGATCTCAGGCCTGCCGTCCTCTGTCAGGTAGTGGGAGTAGACTGACGTCAGCCTCAGACTGTGCTCTATACTGGGTCTGGACTCACTGGTGGGACATGGGGAGGAGGAGAGACCCACTGTCACACAGGGCACAGGCTTAACAACTGTTAATTAACACAGACAGATGCTCCTTGAAGTTGGAGCACTGCAATGACTGCATTGGACAAACAACAAATCATCCAGGGATAGACTTGTCACTTCTCCCGATGAGCAGTTCCACTCGCTTCACGTTAATATTGTACGGGAAGGATTTGTCAACTCTCGTCTCCTCTTCTCTCCAATGCATACAAACAGAGTGAGCGAGACGGCGGGAGAGGGATGAGTGGATGCATCAGATGTGCAGACGCTGTTCAAAACAAATTAGAGCTGCGTCGAGCGGCACAGACACTCAACTGAGAATTCGTAGACGATCGGGGAAAAAACACTTCCCTCCATTCTGCAAGCAAACGTGCAATCCTTGGAGAATAAAATTGACGAGTTACGTGGAAGATTAAACTACTAATGGGACATTTAAAAACTGTAACATCTTTGGCTTCACAGAGTCGTGGCTGAACGATGACAATATCAACATTCAGCTGGTTGGTTATACGATGTACCGGCAGGATAGATCAGCTGTGTCTGGTAAGACAAGGAGCGGCGGACTATGTATTTTTGTAAATAACAGTTGGTGCACGATATCTAAGGAAGTCTCGAGCTATTACTCGCCTGAGGTAGAATATCTCATGATAAGCTATAGACCACACTACCTAACGAGAGAGTTTTCATCTGTATTCTTTGTAGCTGTTTACATACCACCACAGTCAGAGGCTGGCACTAAGACAGCATTGAATGAGATGTATTCCACCATGAGCAAACAAGGAAACGCTCACCCAGAGGCGGCGCTCCTAGTAGCCGGGGACTTTAATGCAGGAAAACTCAAATCCGTTTGACCAAATTTCTATCAGCATGTTAAATGTGCAATAATTCTATCCTCCTGATTCCTGCCCACAAGCAAAAATTCAAGCAGGAAGCACCAGTGACTAGATCAATAAAAAAGTGGTCAGATGAAGCAGATGCTAAGCTACAGGACTGTTTTGCTAGCACAGACTGGAATACGTTCCGGGATTCCTTCGATGGCATTGAGGAGTACACCACATCAGTCACTGGCTTCATCAATAAGTGCATCGATGACGTCGTCCCCACAGTGACCGTACGTACATACCCCAACCAGAAGCCATGGATTACAGGCAGCATCCACACTGGGCTAAAAGCTAGAGCTTCCGCTTTCAAGGAGCTGGACTCTAACCTGGAAGCGAATCATACTACACCGGCTCTGGCACTCGTCGGATGTGGCAGGGCTTGCAAACCACTAGAGACTACAAAGGGAAGCACAGCCGAGAACTGCCCAGTGACACGAGCCCTATCAGACAAGCTAAACTACTTCTATGCTCGCTTCGAGGCAAATAACACTGAAACATGCATGAGAGCACCAGCTGTTCTGGAAAACTGTGTGATCACGCTCTCCGCAGAAGATGTGAGTAAGACCGTTAAACAGGTCAACATTCACAAGGCTGCAGGGCCAGACGGATTACCAGGACGTGTACTGTGAGCATGCACTGACCAACTGGCAAGTGTCTTCACTGATATTTTCAACCTCTCCCTGTTCAAATCTGTAATACCAACATGTTTCAAGCAGACCACCATAGTGCCTGTGTCCATGAACACTAAGGTAACCTGCCTAAATGACTACCGACCCGTAGCACTCAAGTCTGTAGCCATGAAGTGCTTTGAAATGCTGGTCATGGCTCACATCAACACCATCATCCCAGAAACCCTAAACCCACCCTAATTTGCATACCGCTCCAACAGATCCACAGATGATCCAATCTCTATTGCACTCCACACTTCCCTTTCACACCTGGACAAAAGCTACACCTATGTGAGAATGCTATTCATTGACTACAGCTCAGCGTTCAACACCATAGTGCCCTCAAAGCTCATCAATAAGCTAAGTACCCTGGGACTAAACAACTCCCTCTGCAACTGGATCCTGGACTTCCTGACGGGCCTCCCCCAGGTGGTAAGGGTAGGTAACAACACATCTGCAATGCCGATCCTCAACACAGGGGCCCCTCAGGGGTGTGTGCTCAGTCCCCATCTATACTCCCCGTTCACTCATGACTGCACGGCCAGGAACGACTCCAACACCATCATTAAATTTGCAGATGACACAACGGTGGTAGGACTGATCACCGACAACAATGAGACAGCCTATAAGGAGGAGGTCAGAGACCTGGCCGTGTGGGGCCAAGACAACAACCTCACCCTCAACGTGATCAAGACAAATGAGATGATTGTGTACTACAGGAAAAAGAGGACCGAGCACGGCCCCATTTTCATCGACGGGGCTGCAGTGGAGCAGATTGAGAGCTTCAAGTGGTGAGAGCTTCAAGCTTCAACATGGTCCAAGCACATCAAGACAGTCGTGAAGAGGCCACGACAAAAACCTATTACCCCTCAGGAGACTGAAAAGATTTGGCATGGGTCCTCAGATCCTCAAAACGTTCTACAGCTGCACCATTGAGAGTATGGTTGCGTCACTGCCTGGTATGGCAATTGCTCGGCCTATAGAGGGTAGTGTGAACGGTCCAGTACATCACTGGGGCCAAGCTTCCTGCCATCCAGGACCTCTATACCAGGCGGTGTCAGAGGAAGGCCCTAAAAATTGTCAAAGACTCCACCCACCCAAGTCATAGACTGTTCTCTCTGCTACCGCACGGCAAGCAGTACTGGAGCTCCAAGTCTAGGTCCAAGAGGCTTCTTTACAGCTTCTACCCCCAAGTCATAAGACTCCTGAACATCTAGTTGAATGGCTACGCAGACGATTTGCATTGTCTCCCCCCCCTTACACCACTGCTACTCTCTGTTGTCATGTATGCATAGTCACTTTAATAACTCTACCTACGTGTACATACTACCTCAACTAACCGGTGCCCCCGCACAGTGACTCTGTACCGGTACCCCTCTGTATACAGTCTCGCTATTGTTATTTTACTGCTGCTATTTAATTACCTGTTACTTTTATCTCTTATTCTTATCTTATTTTTTTTAAACTGCATTGTTGGTTAGGGGCTCATAAGTAAGCATTTCACTGTAAGGTCTACACCTGTTGTATTTGGCGCATGTGACTACTACAATTTGATTTGAAAAGTGTTAATATTGAATGTCTGCTGTGAGTCAGAGGAGCTACAGCTGGTGCAGTACCTGACAGGATCAGATCTCCCACAGTTACCTGACAGAAATAACTGACTGTAGGGATCACGGGCACTGTCTGTCTCAACTAAATGATTATTTAACCCTGAAATGCAACCGGGGCTAACTGACCTGTTCATAGTTCCATAGCTTGTGCTTCAAAGTCCTGCACAGACAGGTTGGAGATACCCCCATCTGGGAGGAGAGAAGAATATTAACGTCACATACAGATCAGAGGAAAGAAGGGTATTCCCTCAGTGTTGGTAATGGCCTAAAGCTGTTCACTGAGAGAGTGTGGGGTAAAATGATGGATGATGGGTTACCTGTAGGCAGAGTCTCATACTGGAACTGCTGGGTGACGCCCAGGCTATGGGGCCAAATGGGCACACACACACACACACACACACACACACACACACACACACACACACACACACACACACACACACACACACACACACACACACACACACACACACACACACACACACACACACACACACACACACACACACACAGAGTGCTGGAAACATTCTGTTGCTTCACACAGTTTTGTCTAGCATAGTAAAGCAACTTGCTGTACACCGTTAACTTCACTATCTATTCTTTACTATCTACTGCATCTTAGCCGCTCTGTCACTGCTCATCCATGTATTTGATACTTATATATTCTCATACCATTTCTTCACGAGATTGTGTGTATTAGGTTTTGTTGTGGAATTGCTAGATATTACCTGTTAGATACTGCTGCCCTGTCGGATCTAGAAGCACAAGTATTTCGCTACAATCGCAATAACATCTGCTAACCATGCTTATGTGACCAATAAAAGTTGATTTGATGGCAAAGACAGGGCATTCAACCCAGATTGAAAATGAACTACAAATACTGCAGAAAGATGACGCTTCACAGAGAGGAGCTCAACGAACATTCTATAACAGCCCAAATGTTATATCAGGTCTCCCAAAATATTATGTTCCCTCTGCAGTAATCAGCTTCAGCCACAGAGCTTATGATCCCACTGCAGATTAAGCCTGGGCATGTCAATGATGAAGCCCTCACCTTGCATATGGGAATGCTGTCGTACTCCAGGCTGCAAAGTTGTACAGAGGGGACCAGGGCACAGAGTTAAAGTCCCCATAGAGGACGGCGGGACAAGAGCTGCTGTCAGAGAGGTGGGATACTGTTCTGATTTCTGCCAACAGCATAGCCAGCTGGGCCAACTTAATGTCCCCATGCCCGGGGTTGTAAAGGAGGTGTGTGTTGGCCACACACAGGCCTCTGGGCTGAAGGGTCCCATGGGACGCAGTAACAGCACCAAGCCCAGGTTGCCCCGGTCTAGCAGGGGGATGCCCCGGTCTAGCAGGGGGATGCCCCGGCGGAAGTACTCCACTGGATGACTGGACAGCAAGGAGAAGCAGTCCTTCTTATAGACCCCCGCACAGCCGTCAGGCTTCATGCCTGTCCTCTACTTGTTCTCCCACTGGTAACCTGGGGAAGGGAATGGGGGACACACCACAACATCAAAGAAAATGTGACATTTCTCATAAACTGTGGGGTAACATGTACACAATTTCAATATTTTTGAAAGTGAATAAAGTGAAACAGAAAAACCAAGTGGTTTAAGAAATACATTCTATGCCTGTGGCTCCCTCTAGTGGTAATGTTACATGTGCGCTCCAATGGCAATATCACTTGCTTATTTACGCAGGCGGATACAAGATTTTCAATTTAAAACAGGCTGAGTTTACAGCTCAAATGAATAGGCCTACTCTTAATGAATCTCCCATGTGCAGATTCTGCGTGTAGACCAATAACGAGCAGCAGTAGTTCCACGTAAGAGGTTTTCGTCACTTGTTATTTGGATGTATCAGTATCGGGCTAAACCAGTGCTTTAACTGCTTCACACGTTTGCCCACACAGTTCGGGAAGGAGGGATTAAGTCTTAACCCTTTACACGCATACCTGTATACACTATAATTGACGTCAGAGCTCAGGCTACGCGCATCACAGTGCTATATTGGTTTTGACTGACAGCCCTTCTGAATTTGAGCACCACACACGACAAGTAGTTGCCCCATACCTCCCGCTACTTGGGCAACTTTAGCAAATGTGTTATAAATGCTGTAAATTAAGATGACGCAATGTATTTTGAAAGATGAGACCTTTAAAACGATAATGAATACTGATTCGAAGTCATACAAGCAAGTCAAATACCCTTGAGTCCAAATTTGCACTTAACATTTCCATATCATAAAACTCATGGGGTGGCAGGTGGCTTACAGGTTAAGAGTTGGGCCAGAGACCGAAAGGTACGTAAACAACAACTGTAATTGTGTGACCACAGGGATGCAGGGTTGTGTTCCAAACAACCAAAAAACTTGCTTTAGTTCCTCAACGGCACAGCCAAGGGAGCTCAAAGAAGCACCTTACAGCTGAAGACTCTTCTTTGAGTCATACAGTTTGGAGAGGTGTGTGGCCACTTGGAGACACCTAGTCTTTTCACTCAAACCCTTGTCATTTTTTTGTCTTATGTTGCACCTACTCCACATTTTACTGGATGTATCCAGAGTATTTTCAGATTTCGTTAGCAACAAAATGCTGTGAAAAGTACAGTAAATGTAAAATGCACATAAAATCAACAGTGTAAAGTTTGGATGAAGTCTAGGGTCAGGTGAAATGTTGTCCTTTTCCTAAACATCAGACTGTTACAACCTCTCCCTCAATGTGATCAAGACAAAGGAGATGATTGTGGACTACAGGAAAAGTATGACAGAGCACGCGACTGGGCTGTAGTGGAGCAGGTCGAGAGCTTCAAGTTCCTTGGTGTCCACATAACCAACAAACTATCATGGTCCAAACACACCAAGACAAAGCCTATTCCCTTTCAGGATACTGAACAGATTCGGCATGGGTCCTCAGATCCTCAAAAAGTTCTACAGATGCACCAGAGAGCATCCTGACTGGTTGGATTACAATCTGGTATGGCAAATGCTTAGCCCCCGACCGCAAGCCACAACAGAGGGTAGTGCGAACAGCCCAGTACATCACTAGGGCCAAGCTTCCTGCCATTCAGAACCTCTACACCAGGCGGTATCAGAGGAAAGAGCCCAAAAATACCAAAGACTTCAGCCACCCTTGTCATAGGCTGTTCTCTCTGCTACCGCACGACAAGCGGTACCGGAGCACAAAGTCGAGGTCCAAGAGGCTTCTAAACAGCTTCTACCCCCAAGCCATAAGACTCATGAACAGCTAATCAAATGGCTACCCGGACTATTTGCATTGCCCGCCCGCGCTTTTACGCTGCTGCTACTCTGTTTATTATTCATGCATAGTCACTTTATCTACCAAATTACCTCAATTACCTCGACTAACCTGTGCCCCCGCACCCCCTGTATATCCTGTAGCCTCGCTACTGTTATTTTATATTTGCTTCTTATTTATTTTTTTACTTCAGTTTATTTTAGAAAATACTTTCTTAACACTTATTTTCTTAACATGTCATTGTTTGTAAGGTCTACTACACCTGTTCTATTCAGCGCATGTGACAAATAACATTTGATTTGATGGTTCCTCCATGGATATGCATCTGAAAGAAGTCGCTATGAAAAAGACGCAACAGTCTCTAGAAGGCAGAATGTTGAATAAAATCATGTTTACGTGTACTTTACCGGTTGTACATGCTGTTGATATTTTTGGCAGTAGGCGATGGAGATAGGGGAGGTTCTTTACCGAACTTTTTGCAGCACCGGTAGATTCTGTAGTTTGCGTTCTCAATCTGTTGACGCATTTCACGTAATGCACAATATGTAAACAATAGCGAATGTACTTGGCCGGGAACATGTCAAGACCTGACCCTCAGAGCCTACCTTCTTTTGACCCTGTTGACTCATCAGTAGGAAAGATTTGTTTCCCTTTTGGTCCATTCAACAACAGAGCGATACGATCCTTGTTTCAGCAGGATGTTGTATCTATACTTTATGTCATGCCTTATTGGAATGGATTTATTGATAATGTCTGTTGGAAAAAAGTTTGGATGTTGCCACACACATACCTACTTGTTAACAAAATTAAGGAAGTTTCCTTTACAATTATTCATAAATATTATCCTGCCACCCACAATATGAAGAAGTTGAAGGAAAACATCAACTCAAATTGCTCCTTTTGTAATGACCACCCAGAAACAGTTGTGCATCTTGTTTTGGCATTGTATGCATGTAAGAAAACTGTGGCAAGACATCAGTAGGTTTATAATTGAACACATTTATGAAGATTTTACACTATTGTGGAGAGATGTACTGTTTGGATTCTTTACATACAATAGAAATAAGCGGAATAATTTTTATTTCATTAATTTCATTATTCTTTTGGCCAAATTTCATATACACAAATGTAAATTTACAAACAGAAAACCACATTTTCGCCACCCTACAAAAAGAAATTGAACTGTATTTTAAGACGGTTAAATGCTCTACTAACAAAAAAGCTGTTAGAATTGTAAGTATATGCATGTCCCTTAAGGTCCTTGTGTAATTGTAATGTGATATTGTACCCCCTAGCTCGATTGTCTATTGTTTGTAATCTATGTATGCTTGTGTTCCCTCATGTGCTTTATGTATTGATTTGTTATTAATTTAAAAAAAAAGAATAAAAAAAATTTTAAAGTCCGAAGAACGTTTCCTCACAAAAAGCTGGAAGTGTTATTCATCTCTTTCTTATTATTATTCGATGAGTTTTAAGGGCGGATGGCAGCCAATAAATATTGCATTAACGCCACCTACTAGTCTGGAGTCCAAATCCCTTATGAATAAAATACAAACAAACAAATACTCTGCCATCTAACACTACACTCACACAACAAAATTAACAAATACAAATAATGAAAAACAACACCACCCTACTCCACTATTTAAATATATTTAATCCTACCTCAGGCCAACAAACTGAAAGAATGTGACACCACCACTTAACACAGTCTGTAACTCCTCTGATGTCAAGACTTGCACACCCAAATACCTCTCTGCAGCTGCAGCTGCCACGACAACCTTAATTTTCTGTGACGTTCATCCCTGCAGTACAGTTGATAACCATTGCTATAAATGCTGAAAGTCCAAACATATTGAAACATACAGTTGACGTCGGATGTTTACATACACCTTTGCCAAATACATTTAAACTCAGTTTTTCACAATTCCTGACATTTAATCCTCGTCAAAATTCCCAGTCATAGGTCAGTTAAGATCACCACTTTATTTTAAGAATGTGAAGTGTCAGAATAATAGTAGAGAGAATTATTTATTTCAGCTTTTAATTATTTCATCACATTCCCCGTGGGTCAGAAGTTTACATACAGTCAATAGGTATTTGGTAGCATTGCCTTTAAATTGTTTAAATTGTGTCAAACGTTTTAGGTAGCCTTCCACAAGCTTCCCACATTAAGTTGAGTGAGTTTTGGCCCATTCCTCCTGACAGAACTGGTGTAACTGAGTCACTGAAGGTTTGTAGGCCTCCTTGCTCCCACACGCTTTTTCAGTTCTGCCCAAACATTTTCTATGGGATTGAGGTCAGGGCTCTGTGATGGCCACTCCAATACCTTGACTGTGTTGTCCTTAAGTCATTTTGCCACATCTTTGGAATTATTCTTGGGGTCAATGTCCATTTGGAAGACCCATTTGCGACCAAGCTTAAACTTCCTGACTGATGTCTTGAGATGTTGCTTCAATATATCCACATAATTTGCTGATGATGCCATCAATTTTGTGAAGTGCACCAGTCCCTCCTGCAGCAAAGCACCCCCACAACATGATGCTGCCACCCCCATGCTTCACGGTTGGGATGGTGTTCTTCGGCTTGCAAGCATCCCCCTTTTTCCTCCAAATTTAATGATGTTCATTATGGCCAAATAGTTCTATTTTTGTTTTATCAGTACGATCCTGGTCCCCATGTGCAGTTGCAAACTATAGTCTGGCTTTTTCATGGTGGTTTTGGGGCAGTGGCTTCTTCATTGCTGAGCGGCCTTTCTGGTTATGTCGATATAGCACTCGTTTCACTGTGGATATACAGTGCCTTGCGAAAGTATTCGGCCCCCTTGAACTTTGCGAACTTTTGCCACATTTCAGGCTTCAAACATAAAGATATAAAACTGTGAAGAATCAACAACAAGTGGGACACAATCATGAAGTGGAACGACATTTATTGGATATTTCAAACTTTTTTAACAAATCAAAAACTGAAAAATTGGGCGTGCAAAATTATTCAGTCCCTTTACTTTCAGTGCAGCAAACTCTCTCCAGAAGTTCAGTGAGGATCTCTGAATGATCCAATGTTGACCTTGTCAGGATTTGGTCAGGGTTGTTCCGGGTTTTGGTCACTAGATGCCCCCATTGTGCTTTTTGACCTTATGTTTTTTCCCTTGTTCCCCATTATTATTTGCACCTGTGCCTCGTTTTCCCTGATTGTATTTAAACCTTTAGTTTCCCTCAGTTCTGTGCTCTGTGTTTGTATGTTAGCACCCAGCCCTAGTGTTCTGTGTATTCTTGTCGATTCCGGTGGATGCTCTTGTGGAATTCTGTTTTTGTTTTCGAGTATCTCTTGAGGCTTCTTTGTGCTATTCCTACCACCTTTTGGATTTGCCATTTTTTGTATTGAAGGACTTCTCCTTTTTACTTTATTAAATACACCGTCTTAACCTCTTACATCTATGGGGGCGCTATTTCATTTTTGGATGAAAAACGTTCCCGTTTTAAACAAGATATTTTGTCACAAAAAGATGCTCGACTATGCATATAATTGCTACCGTTCGAAAGAAAACACTCTGACGTGTCCAGAAATACAAAGATATTCTCTGTGCGTCCCCTAGAACGTGAGCTTCAGGCAAAACCAAGATGAGATGGCATCCAGGAAATGACAAGGATTTTTGAGGCTCTGTTTTCCATGGTCTCCTTATATGGCTGTGAATGCAAGAGGAGTGAGTCAATCCTTTCTGTCGTTTCCCCAAGGTGTCTGCAGCATTGTGACGTATTTGTGGGCAGATCATTGGAAGATTGACCATAAGAGACCACATTTACCACGTGTCCGCCCGGTGTCCTGCGCCGAAATTGGTGCGCAAAAGTCACCTGCCAGTATTTTTCCATGCGATACAGAGAGGAAAGCAAGCTTCCACGAACTGCATGTCAATGAAGAGATATGTGAAAAAACACCTTGAGGACTGATTCCAAACAACGTTTGCCATGTTTCGGTCGATATTATGTAGTTAATCCGGAAAAAGTTTTACGTTGTAGGTGACTGAATTTTCGGTTCGTTTCGGTAGCCAGACGCAATGTAGAAAACGGAACGATTTCTCCTACACACAGACGCTTTCAGGAAACACTGCGCATTTGGTATGTAACTGAGTCTCCTCATTGAAAACATCAAAAGCTCTTCAAAGGTAAATGATTTTATTTATTTGGTTATCTGGTTTTTGTGAAAATGTTGCGTGCTACATGCTACTCAAAATGCTATGCTAGCTTTGCATACTCTTACACAAATTAGTCAATTTCTATGGTTCAAAAGCATATTTTGAAAATCTGAGATGACAGTGTTGTTAAGAAAAGGCTAAGCTTGAGAGCAGACGCATTATTTTCATTTTATTTGCGATTTTCAGAAATCGTTAACGTTGCGTTATGCTAATGAGCCTGAGGCTTTAGTCACAAACCCGGATCCGGGATGGGGAGTTTCAAGAAGTTAAGTACTGCTGTGTCTGCCTCATCTTCTGGGTTCTGCTGACTATTCGTGGCTCAGTTGGTTAAGTGACTGTTTCTCACTCCGGAGACCCAGGTTCGTAACCGGGTCCTGACAGAAACACAGAGCCAAAAATGAACCCAGAGGCAGCCAGATCCCAGGACCTTTTTGCCATGCTGTCCCACCACCAGGAGACTGTCCAACGCCACGAAGCCGCCCTGGTTCAGCAAGAGGCCTTAATGGCTAGACATTCTCATCTTCTGTCGGAGATGCTGACTTCCATTAAGCAAATATCTGATCGTCTTACCCCGGCAACAGTTCCCGTCCCAGTACCTCAGATTCACGTACCCATGGCAGTTAACCCCCTGGCTGAACCTCGTCTTCCACCTCCCCAACGGTTCTCAGGTGATCCAAGTGCTTGTAAAGGGTTTCTCACCCAATGTTCTCTCTCCTTTGAGCTACAACCCTCGTCGTTTCCCACCGACCGGTCTAAGATCGCTTATATCATCACCCTGCTGTCGGAAAAAGCCCTGGCCTGG
Organism: Oncorhynchus masou masou; assembly: GCF_036934945.1. NCBI lineage: Eukaryota > Metazoa > Chordata > Actinopteri > Salmoniformes > Salmonidae > Oncorhynchus > Oncorhynchus masou. The sequence goes on from NC_088227.1 coordinate 19,501,304, forward strand.
GCTACTGCTGTGTGGGATGCCCATAGTTCCTGCTGTGCCAGCTACTCTGCCTTTGCTGAGGAATTCAAACGAGTGTTTCAAGGCCCAAGCAGTGGTTCTGACTCAGCCAAACAGCTCCTGACTCTCCACCAAGGTTGGCGCAGCGTGACGGACTATGCCATCCAGTTCCGCACGGTGGCAGCAGCAAGTGGCTGGAACAACGAGGCGCTCACGGTGTGCTTTCTGAAAGGCCTTTCCGACACTATCCAAGATGAACTGGCCACTCGGGAACCACCGGACAATCTCGAGTCCCTGATCAAGTTGGCCTCACGCATTGACCAGCGTCTGAGAGAGAGAGAACTCAACCATAGACCTCTAGCCCCTATCAGTCCCAGCTCCGAGTCCCCACCTTTATCCTCGCTGGCTCCATCGGAACCCATGCAGATTGGACGCATCTCCCAGGCTGAGAGAGACCGCCGGATGAGGGAGCGATGCTGTCTATATTGCGGCAAACCGGGCCATTTCCGTTCCACGTGTCCCGGGCTCCAGGGAAACGCTCTGTCCCGTACAGACCGGGGGGAACTGTAACGGGAAACATAACCTCCTCCCATCCGTCCAACTCCCGTCTGCTCATTCCAGTCACCCTCTCCTGGGACAACCACAAGCTTCACCTTCAAGCCTTGGTAGACTCTGGAGCCGCAGGTAACTTCATGGATGGTGTCTGGGCGAAGGAGAATGGCGTTCCCTCTGAACCTCTAAGTGAACCCATGAGGGTCACTACATTGGATGGAAGCCCTTTGGGATCTGGACTTGTCACTCATGTCTCTACCTCCTTGCGACTTTCAGTTTCACAACACCAGGAATTGATGAACTTTCATTTGATCTCCTGTTCCGAGTTCCCTCTCGTCCTTGGATACCCCTGGCTTCACAGCCATAACCCTCACATCGACTGGTCTGTGGGCACTATCAAGCAGTGGGGTCCTACGTGCCAAGCTACTTGTATTTTCCAGAATTCCCCGAGTTCTACTCCCGAGTCTTTAGAATCCATCGACCTGACCCGAGTTCCCGAGTGTTACCATGACCTCAAACTGGTGTTTAGCAAACAGAGGGCCACCATGCTACCACCCCATAGACATTACGATTGCCCCATCGACCTGTTTCCGGGCACTTGCCCCCCCAGGGGTCGGATCTTTTCCCTATCTCCACCCGAACGAGCTGCTATGGATACCTACATCAAGGACGCTCTGGAAGCAGGCCTCATGCGTCCATCCACCTCCCCGGCGGGAGCAGGGTTTTTCTTTGTGACCAAGAAAGACGGTGGATTACGTCCTTGCATCGACTACCGGGGACTCAATGCCATAACCGTCCGTAACCGTTACCCGCTACCCCTTATGGCCACAGCCTTCGAGCTGCTCCAGGAAGCAGTTGTTTTCACTAAGCTTGACCTGCGGAACGCATACCATCTTGTGCGGATCAGACCTGGTGACGAGTGGAAGACCGCTTTCAACATGCCTACTGGTCACTATGAATACTTGGTGAAATCCTTCGGCCTGACCAACGCCCCAGCGGTGTTCCAAGCGCTCATAAACGATGTGCTTAGGGATATGCTTAACATATTTGTGTTCGTTTACTTGGATGACATCCTCATCTTTTCGAGCTCCCTTCAAGAACACACTAAGCATGTCAGACAAGTACTCAAACGCCTCCTGGACAGCCATCTGTACGTTAAGCCGGAAAAATGTGAATTCCATTCATCCCGAGTACAATTCCTGGGATTTGTAGTGGAACCCGGTCGAGTCCAAATGGACCCCAGGAAGGTAGGGGCGGTAGCGGATTGGCCCACCCCCAAATCCGTTAAGGAAGTTCAGCGTTTCCTGGGCTTCACAAACTTTTACCGCAAGTTCATCAATAACTTCAGCTTGGTGGCAGCTCCTCTCTCAGCTTTAACCAAGGGTGGCAATGCAAGGTTTTTGTGGGGAAGAGAAGCTGAGACGGCCTTCCAAGGACTCAAGCAGCGCGTTCTCTCTGCTCCCATCCTGATACTACCGACTACGGATGAACCATTTGTGGTGGAGGTAGACGCATCAGAGGTTGGTGTTGGAGCTGTCCTGTCTCAGAGGGGTGTAGACAAGAAGCTTCATCCGTGCGCTTTCTTCTCACACCGGCTTACCCCGACTGAGAGGAACTACGATGTGGGGGATCGTGAACTCCTAGCGGTTAAGATGGCATTGAAGGAATGGAGACACTGGCTCGAGGGGGCTTCTCACCCGTTTCAAGTGCTTACGGACCACAAAAATCTGGAGTATATCCAGCAGGCGAAGCGGTTGAACTCTAGACAAGCTAGATGGTCTCTTTTCTTCAATCGATTCCAGTTTATCCTCACCTATCGGCCCGGGTCGAAGAATCTCAAACCGGATGCCCTGTCCCGAGTCTACGCTCCTGCCATTCGAGATGACACGGACATGCCTGTCCTTCCTGCTGCTAAGATTGTGGCTCCGATCTCGTGGCAAGTTGAGGATACCGTGAGACGTGCTCAAGCTAGCGAACCGGACCCGAAAGGAGGTCCTGCCAATCGGTTGTTTGTCCCCAAGGCAGTGAGGACTCAGGTCCTTCTGTGGGGGCACTCCTCTCGCCTCACCTGTCATCCGGGCGTAGGTCGCACCTTGGAGTTCATCCAGCGTAAGTTCTGGTGGCCTACCATAAGAGAAGACGTTGCCACTTTCGTCAATGCCTGTCCCGTGTGCTGCCAGGGCAAATCTTCTCACCTCCGCCCTCAAGGACTCCTTCACCCTTTACCTGTTCCCCACAGACCCTGGTCCCATATCTCATTGGACTTTATTACTGGACTTCCTCCATCCCATGGCAATACTACTATCCTAGTCATAATCGACAGGTTTTCAAAGGCGGCCAGGTTCGTTCCTCTGACTAAGTTACCTTCTGCCAAGGAAACGGCTGAGTTGGTAATTAATCATGTGTTCCGAGTCTTCGGCATTCCTCAAGATATGGTTTCTGACAGAGGTCCCCAGTTCGCCTCAAGGTTTTGGAAGGCCTTCTGCCAACTCATGGGGGCTTCTGCCAGTCTATCTTCAGGGTACCATCCGAATGTGGCAAAAGGTCGCAAAGTTCAAAGGGGCCGAATACTTTCGCAAGGCACTGTAGATAATTTTGTACCTGTTTCCTCCAGCATCTTCACAAGGTCCTTTGCTGTTGTACTGGGATTGATTTGCACTTTCCACACCAAGGTATGTTCATCTCTAGGAGACAGAACACATCTCCTTCCTGAGCGGTATGATGGCTGCGTGATCCCATGGCGTTTATACTTGCATACTATTGTTTGTACAGATGAACGTGGTACCTTCAGGCGTTTTTGAAATTGCTCCCAAGGATGAACCAGATTTGTGGAGGTCTACAATTTTTTGGGCAAGTTTCTTTTGATTTTCTCCTGATGTCAAGCAAAGAGGCACTGAGTTTGACGGTAGGCCTTGAAATACATCCACAGGTACACCTCCTATTGACTCAAATGATGTCAGTTAGCCTATCAGAAGCTTCTAAAGCCATGACATCATCTTCTGGAATTTTCAAAGCTGTTTGAAGGCACAGTCATGCACAAAGTAGACGTCCTAACCGACTAGCCAAAACTATAATTTTTTTTAACAATACATTTGTGGAGTAGTTGAAAAACAAGTTTTAATGACTCCAACCTAAGTGTATGTAAACATCAGACTTCAACTGTATATCACTTGTTGGCCTATCCCTCTGTACTGGTACAGATCTACTACTCACACCACTCCTCTCAGGATCCCTCCCCCTTTATTCATCTTCCTCTACTTTCTTCACTGCCTCAGCATATGACAACTTCTGCACTACTCTAACCCTTGAAACCTCACCTTGCCTTTCTGGCACGGGACATTAATGATCCCCAGCCCCACGGGCACCCCTTCAATTAACACATACCCCAACTTTCCTCAATGCTGCACATTCCTTTGTCTCATGCCCTTCTGCACACTTCTCACACCTAGGAACTTCCCTCCTACACACTGCTGCCACACGCCCATAAGCTTGACACCTGTAACAATGTAATGTATTTAGCACAAAAGCTCGTACATGATAACTTACATATCCTAACATCACTTTGTCGGGCAACGACTCAACATCAAAACTCAAAAGAACAGACAATGAGTCTTCTGTTTCACCACTTATGCCTGTGTCGCACCAAATGACGAGCATCACAAACATCATTCACTTAGATTCATCTTCCTGTCTTCAGCACACTCTGCTTACACTTTCTACCATTCATCTTTAACAAACCATCTCCTCTGCCTCCTCCAGTTGCAGAGGGAGGTGTTTAGTCCCAGGGTCCTTGAGTTTATTTTTTATTTTTTTACAGGGACAGTGCACATTAATCAACGTTTCAGTAAAAGTGCCGGTTTTAGCCAGCCGGCTAATTTTCAACCGCAGTCCCTGGGCAGGTTATTAAAAACAATTACAATATAGAAAATCGTTGAGCAGTGAGCACACACAGAGCAACAAAGGACAAGCAAGACATAGCATACAGACAGAGCAACATAGGACAAGCAAGACGTATCATACGGACAGAGCAACATAGAACAAAAAGCAGCAAGACAAAATTCATAAAAGCAACAGTGTTTCCACACCTCACAAGCTACGGACAACAGACAACATGGAAAGCGGCAATACACAGCTAGGGATTATGATCACAAATCTGATTGACCTTTAGCCATGTATTCATACATTTTGTGAAAGTGTGATAGGTGGTGCAGTTATGTATGTCTGATGGCAGTGTATTCCAGACATGGGAAGCTCTCACAGAGATAGCGGATTTGCTAAAGGTGCTTATCCTTAAGGGAACTATACAGTCACCTCTCATGGCAGACCTTGTGGATCTGCTGCCATATGTTTGGGTTTTCTGTTTAACAAAAATACTGAGTGGAGGGGGAGCCAGGCCATTTAGGATCTTGAATACAAGACATGTGTCGGTGTATTGCACAAGATTTTCCCAACTCAGGAGCTCATGCTTTCTGAGGATGTAACAGTGATGATGGCTATTGGGCTTCCTATCAAGCACTTTGAGAGCCTGTTTGTAGACAGACTGAATAGGTTTTAATGTTGTACAGCAAGCCTGGGCCCAATTAGTCAAACAGTATGTTAAGTGGGGGAGTATCATAGATTTGAAGTACAGTTTTGCTACCTCTGTAGTCAAACAATTTCGTATAAATCGGAAATTAGCTAGGTTGAATTTGGTTATCTGAATGACCTTTTTCACATGCTTTTTAAAAGAGAGGTTGGAATCAAGTATGATGCCAAGGTACTTAAAATCAGATACCACCTGGAGCTTCTCCCCTGACACATCCTTAGCTTAGTGATGAGCTTTGTGGGCACCATGAGCTGTAGTCAATTAACAGGATTCTCACATAGGTGTTCCTTTTGTCCAGGTGGGAAAGGGCAGTGTGGAGTGCGATTGAGATTGCGTCTTCTGTGGATCTGTTGGGGCGGCATGCGAATTTGAGTGGGTCTAGGGTTTCAAAGCACTTCATGGCTACCAACGTGAGTGCTATGGGGCGGTAGTTAACTAAGCAGGTTACCTTCGCTTTCTTGGCCACAGGGACTATGGTGGTCTGCTTGAAACATATAGGTATTACAGACTTGGTCAGGGAGAAGTTGAAAATGTCAGTGAAGACACTTGCCAATTGGTCCGCACATGCTCTGACTACAGGTCCTGGTAATCCGTCTGGCCCCGTGGCCTTGTGAATTTTGACCTGTTTAAAGGTCTTGCTCACACTGGCTATGGAGCGCGTGGTCACGTAGTCATCCGGAACAGCTGGTGCTCTCATGCATGCCTAAACGTTGCGAGCATAAAAGGCATTTAGCCCGTCTGGTAGGCTAGCGTCACTGGGCAGCTCGATGCAGGGTTTCCCTTTGTAGTTGGTAAAAGTTTGCAAGCCCTGCCACAGCCGATATGCGTCAGAGCCGGTCTAGTAGGATTCAATCTTAGTCCTGTTTTTACGCTTTGCCTGTTTGATGGTTCATCTGAGGGCATAGCGGGATTTCTGAGGTGGTGTCCGGATTAGTGTCCTGCTCCTTGAAAGCAGCAGCTCTAGCCTTTAGCTCAGGGGGAGGGTTGCCTGTAATCCATGGTTTCTGGTTGGGATATGTACGTATGGTCACTGTGGGGAAGACGTCGTCGATGCACATATTGATGAAGCCGGTGACTGAGGTGGTATACTCCTCAATGCCATTGGTTGAATCCCAGAAAATATTCCACGATTCATCCGACGTGCATCAATCACTCTGGGAATATTTTTCATCGAAAACACCTTTTCTCCCCCAGGAGAATGAAAAGATTTGGCTTGGGTCCCCAGATCTTCAAAAAGTTCGACAGCTGCACCATCGAGAGTATCCTGAACGGTTGCATCACTGCTTGGTATGTCAACTGCTCTGCATCTGACAGTAAAGCGCTACAGAGGGTAGTGCACACGGCCCAGTCCATCACTGTGGCCAAGCTTCCTGCCATCCCGGACCTATAAACTAGTGGTGTAAAGTAATGAAATAAAAATACTTTGAAGTACTACTTAAGTAGTAGTTACCTATATTTTACTTTTCTATTTGTATTTTTGTCAACTTTTATTTTTACTTCCTAAAGAGAATTAAGTTATTTTTACTCAATACACTTTTCCTGACACCCAAAATTACTTGTTACATTTTGAATGCTCAGCAGGACAGAAAATGGTCCAATTTGCACACTTATCATGAAAACATTCCTGGTCATCCCTACTGCCTCTGGACTCAGTAAACACAAATGCTTTGTTTTTAATAAATCCTCTTAAGGATCTGACACTTTTTAAAAAAAATAGCCTAAAATGACATACCCAAATGTAACTGCCTGTAGCTCAGGCCCTGAAGCAAGGATATGCATTGGTACCATTTGAAAGGAAACACTTTGAAGTTTGTGGAAATGTAAAAGGAATGTAGGAGAATATAACACATTAGATGTGATAAAAGATAAAACAAAGAAAAAGCAACCATTACATTTTTTGTACCATCATCTTTGAAATGCAAGAGAAAGGACATAATGTATTATTACAGCCCAGCTGCAATTTCGATATTGGCCACTAGAAGGCAACAGTGTATGTGCAACGCTTTAGATTGATCCAGTGAACCATTGCATTTATGTTAAAAAATTTGTGTCAAGACTGCCTAAACGTGCCTAATTTGTTTATTAATAACTTTTCATGTTCAAAGTTGTGCACTCTCCTCAAACAATAGCATTGTATTATTTCACTGTAATAGCTACTGTATTTTGGACAGTGCAGTTAGATTAACAAGAATTTAAGAAAATACATTCTGACAAATGACGTTTGATTTGATTTTCTTTTCGTTTTATCTTGTTTTTTCTACCTGTCCAGTTGGTGGCTGCCATTCACCTTTTTGGGTTGTAGTCCGCCATAAATCCACAAAAGAAGAAGAAGAAGAAGAAGATCAGAGAGGAAATCACCTGATTCATTGAATAGAGGTTCCTACCCTTTGTTACATATAAACAAGTTAAATCTTACATTTTAACATAGCTATTTACATTTTAAATTAACCTTTTGATATTGTGTGGATTGTGACTGTATAACTCTGCGTATACATTAAAGTCTTCTAACCATAACAGTTGTTAGGCTTTCAGCCCAGGAGACGATAGTGGGAAGATGGTGGAAACTGAGGTTTTGTTTGAAACTGGTGAAGACAATAGCACAGAAAGTGAGAATGAGTGTGTTACCATGGCAAAGGGAAACGAGAAGTAAAGCTGTCATGGAAAAACTAAAATCTCTAGACTAGTTTTTAGTCTTAGTGAGGGTTTTGGATCAATACTACTTGGGAAATCTGTTTAACGTCTCGAGGAAATTCTGGAATGTGTAGGAGGAAGGTGGAGAGTCGGTGAGAGTCACAAGAAGTGGTCTTATTTCTCATGTTTGTGTGTCTGCGGAGCAGAAGAAGCGTGTTTTAAGACTCAAAAAGCTATCAGAGTGTTTCCTGTATGGATTTTTGCAGCAGGGTGCCTATCAAGGGGGTTATTTCTGGGGTGGCACAAGAAGTAAAGGCAGGATATAGGATATAAGGATATAACTGAAGGCACCGATGGAGTGGTTGGTGCATGTTGACTGACCTGTATGGTGGATGGAGAAAATAAATGATCTTCATCCATGCTACTGTTCTTAGATGAAGAATCTCTCCCTTCTCATATAAAGTTAGGATTCATGAGATACCCTATTAGAGCTTTTGCGCACAACCCTTTAGTGTCATAAATGTAAAAGATTTGGTCAGAAGTGTCAGAAGGGAAGAACATTGTATGCCAGATGAAGTGAAATGCTGCAGTTGTGGAGGTGAATATGCACCTGAATTCCTGGAGTGCCCTGTTCAGGTGAAGGAGACTGAGGTGGCCAGAGTAAGGAGGGTCCAGTGTGTCTCCTATCTGGAGGAGGTGAGAAGATTGGAAGGAACGAGAGGCGGAGAAGAAACAATGGTAGTAGAGCCTCCACGACCAGAGAAGGTTTCTCATCAACCGAGTGAGAGTGAAATGCCTCATGTTAAAATTTGGGCTTTGTTTTATTTATGGTCATAAACTGTACGGCGCAAGAGGAGAAGAAGTCCAAGAGAATTGGAATCAGTGAAAGGAGCTGAACGTTTTTTGTGTCTTCGCGATTTCACAGCCGAGGCCATGCAAGAAATCCTATTGGTGAATGTTCCACCATCACAGGCCCCTGAGCTGTGTAGGGAGGTTTTCACAGGCCCCTGAGCTGTGTAGGGAGGTTTTCACAGGCCCCTGAGCTGTGTAGGGAGGTTTTCACAGGCCCCTGAGCTGTGTAGGGAGGTTTTCACAGGCCCCTGAGCTGTGTAGGGAGGTTTTCACAGGCCCCTGAGCTGTGTAGGGAGGTATTTTGGAGTGGACTGTGATTGAAGAAGTGGGATGGGTTTTGTTAGTTGATGTGTTTAATTTTGATGGTGTTTTCCCCTTTTCCCACAATGTTTTTTTATTTTCTCATTCATTACCTCATTCAGCTGGTGGTGGTAATGCACCATTAATATTGTGTTCCAACTGCCATTAAACACCATCGATAAAAAATAAGAGAAGAGGGGAGGGACCTCAGGGACCGTCATGGCCCACCCATCTGTGGGGAAAATAACCGGCGGTTACCTAGGTTATCCCATAGCAAATAGTTGACCTTTTTCAAATGCCAGTTTATTGTTATCTGCTTGTTTTAGTCAATTACAAAACTTCACTTTCCATGTCTAAAGATTACTTTTCTATAAAACCGAAGAGAGTTGCACACTCCATTTAACCTACCATTCATTTATTGGGTAAAAAAACACCAACGTTTCGGCATCACTGTGCCTTCTTCAGCGTAGTCAGCACCTCTACACTAAATCATTTTCTCTGGGTGTGCGCCAGCTCATGCTTTTAGTGAAGATTACTTTTCAACATTACCTGCTACTGAGTGTTTTCAATTCTTTAAAAAACATAATATTGATAGTAGAGCCTCCCTCATGCCCCTTTTCATTATGGTGCTAGCAGCCATATGAGTGCTACCTTGCTAGCAACCAGTCTGGAACATTAAGCGAGCCAAGACCAACAACAAGCAAACGGACTATATAGCTACAAGAAGTGTACAAACACACTATACCAAACTAAGTTAAATGTACAGAACCAGTCGAAAGTTTGGTCACACCTACTCATTCAAGGGTATATCTTTATTTTCACTATTTTCTACATTGTAGAATAATAGTGAAGACATAAAAACTATGAAATAACACATATGCAATTATGTAGTAAACCAAAAAAGTGTTAAACAAAACCAAATATATTTAGATTTTAGATTCTTCAAAGTAGCCACCCTTTGCTTTGATGACAGCTTTGCATTCTCTCAACCAGCTTCTCCTGGAATGCTTTTCCAACAGTCTTGAAGGATTTCCCACACATGCTGAGCATTTGTTGGCTGCTTTTCCTTCACCCTGCCATCCAACGCATCCCTAACCATCTCAATTTGTTTGAGATTAGGTGATTGTGGATGCCAGGTAATCTGATGCAGCACTCCATCACTCTCCTTTGTGGTCAAATAGCCTTTACACAGCCTGGAGGTGTGTTAGGTCATTGTCCTGTTAAAAAACAAATGATAGTCCCACTATGCGCAAACCAGATGGTATGGCATATTGCTGCAGAATGTCGTGGTCGCCATGCAGGTTAAGTGTGCCTTGAATTCTAAATAAATCACTGACTTGGTCACCAGCCAAGCACCCCCACACCATCACATCTCCTCCTCCGTACTTCACAGTGGGAAGCACACATCTGTTCACCTACCCTGCGTCTCACAAAGACACGGTGGTTGGAACTAAAAATCTCAAATTTAGAGTGTCCATTGCCCGTGTTTCTTGGCACAAGCATGTCTCATCTTCATATTGGTGTCCTTTAGTAATGGTTTCTTTGCAGCAATTCGACCATGAAGGCCTGATTCACACAGTCTCCTCTGAACTGTTGATGTTGAGGTGTGTCTGTACTTGAACTCTGTGAAGCTTTAATTTGGGACTCCAATCTGAAGTGCAGTTAACTCTAATGAACTTATCCTCTGCCGCAGAGGTAACTCTGGGTCTTCCTTTCCTGCAGTGTCCTCATGAGAGCCAGTTTCATCATAGCGCGTGATGGGTTTTGCGACTGCACTTGAAGAGACTTTCAGAGTTCTTGAAATGTTTCAGATTGACTGACCTTCATTTCTTAAAGTTTCCCCCCTACCTACAGACTTGATATCATTGGCCCCTTTAATAAATGGAACACTAGTCACTTTAATAATGCCACTTTAAGAATGTTTACATATCTCGCATTACTCATCTCATGTACAGTATATACTGTATACTGTATCCTTCACTATCTATTCTTTACTATCTTCTGCATCTAAGCCATTCTGTCACTGCTCATCCATATATTTGATACTTTTATATTCTCATACCATTCCTTCGCTAGATTGTGTGTATTAGGTTTTGTTGTGGAATTGCTAGATATTATCTGTTAGATACTGCTGCACTGTCGGATCTAGAAGCATAAGTATTTTGCTACACTCCCAATAGCATCTGCTAACCAATAACATTTGATTTGATTCGACAGTCGTGTATCTTTGCTTATTTGAGCTGTTCTTGCCATAATACGGACTGGTCTTTTACCAAATAGGGCAATCTTCTGTACACAACCCCTACCTTGTCACAACACAACTGATTGGCTCAAATGTATTAAGGAAAGAAATTCCACAAATTAACTTTTAACAAGGCACACATGTTAATTGAAATGCATTCCAGATGACTACCTCATGAAGCTGGTTGAGAGAATGCCAAGAGTCAGGTTGATTGGTTTAACACTTTTGGTTACTACATGATCCCATATCTGTTATTTCATAGTTTTGACGTCTTCACCACTATTTTACAATGTAGAAAATAGTACAAATAAAGAAAAAACATTGAATGAGTAGGTGTTCTAAACGTTTGACTGGTACTGTATGTCTTACCTGTGATTAAATGTTTCCCACATATATACTGTAGCTACGTGTAGCCTACTTGGTCCCCACATTTCCCACTCTCCCATGCTGAATAGCCTGAAGCCACGGGGCTCTTCTTGCAGGCTCTGCTTCCCTATGTGGGAGGATTGCAAATCGTAGTTCAGTATGTACATTACAATGCGGTTTAATGGGAAATAATGTTTGCTTTTCTCAATTTGTGTTCATGGTCGACGGGAATTCCTTCTTATGATGTCTACTTGGAGTATAGAATACCACAATAGTCACAATAGCCATTAAACCTTGTGGTCAAACAAGGAAATGGTTCCAATTGTTTTTCCACCATTCATTTTTCCCATTCGGTATTTTATATACACTTAAATAAGGGCTGTGTTTGGTGTAGGCTTACTCTGGTGTGACGTTTTGATAACTCTTTAGGACTAAGTTACTTTTTATCAATATATTTGCCTGTATTTACCCCACAAAAATGAAATTCAAATAATCTGCTAATGTGGCTATCATAAAGAACTACAAATGCCATGATAATCTGGAGGAGACTGCCAAATCGAGGCAAAGCATTTTCAAATCTAAGAGTAAATGGAGACTAATATATTGATGAAAGTCCCCTTGTGCAAGAGAGATTTATATGGTTATCAAAATGTTATGCCACGGTAAATAAACCCTGTTTGACCACTAGGTTTTATGGGTTTTATGACACCTCCGATGTGGGGCTCTATTAGCGTTCTAAACAACTGGGAACTCAGAAATCTCAGACTTCTGACTTCAGTGTGTTCAAGATAACTCGCAATTTCATGTCGGAAACTCTAGCATCTTTATAGAGCTCCAATTTAAAGATCGCTGATGTCATGATTTGACCTCGTTTTTTTCAGAGTTCAAATTGTAAAGAATTCCATCGAAAATACCATTACATTCTTTGACAGATTTCTCTGATAGCGTGACACAACATCATATCTGTGAATTAAGCTTTTCCCATGGGAGTTAGCCAGGTAGGCATATTCATTTGAGCGAGCGTTTTTTATGCTATTTATTCTCAAATCCTAACCCTTTTTCGGTCAATACTTCTTGCCGTTCGTCTGTCTTTGTTAACCCATGATGTGTCACTGCACAGAACTGTAAGATGCTGGTAATGCTGATCGAGGTGCCAGTGCTGTGCTGGTACCAGTCACATCTAATGCAATTTAAATAATTATACTGAGACTAATTCACAATTTGTTCAATCAGGGAAGGGGCATCCAACCTTCACCATTACAAAATGTTATCAGTATATTCTACATAGGCTACTTATCACTGCTGAACACAAAACTAATAAACAAACCTTTTCTGTATTTCTTTTATTTCCTTTTTGACATAGACGTGTGTGTGTGTGTGTGTGTGTGTGTGTGTGTGTGTGTGTGTGTGTGTGTGTGTGTGTGTGTGTGTGTGTGTGTGTGTGTGTGTGCGTGTGCGTGTGTGTGTGTGTGTGTGTGCGTGTGTGTGTTTCAGGATCATAGACATTTTGTGTAAAGGTCATCTCCATTTCAATTAAAAATAAATGGGTATCATAGGATATTAAAATATTGCCATTTGACATATGCATTAAATTTGCTGACACAAATTCCATCATAGCTGCATCCCATCCCATATTAGATCACAATTGAAATGTCATTAAGAAGAAATTATACACTTGAAGCAGCAGTTAGAAGAATAGTTTTGACAGACCACAAGTTTCAATGAAAACAGCAATGAAAAATGGTGTCCCCTGTATTTTCATCTATATTAGCCCACAATAAATGACTTCAGCCCTGCTGAAAGTCTTGTTGAACACTTGAATGTGCTGACATCAGTCCAAGTCCCTGCCATCTTATAAAGACTTATCTCAGTGACTGAAAACACCCTTTACTCTGGTATCCTCCTCTTCTCTCCTTTCCCTATCTCCCTCCATCACTCTCTCTCTCTCTTTCTAAAAGCCCTTGGCTATAGTATGCACTGCAGACGTTTGTGATTGCTCGTAGTGTCGTCCTCCTCTACAGGAAGGATTGTGTTGTGGGTGGATCAGGAGAAGGGCATCTCCCATCTCTGGGTGTAGGCTGTCAGTTCACAGGGGCTGATCACCAGCATCTTACTGCTCTCGATGCCGTCCAGGGCCATCTCACTGTCCAGGCAGAAGTGGGAGGCCAGGTGCTCCAGATGGGTGCCTGACTTCTGCCATCGCTGGAACACAACAGACAATACAAAGATCAATAACTGTATACAGATACATGCATTTCAATGTTATTAAACTGCTATTGTCCATTAATTTTTACAGAATGCCATTGGTTCAAATAAATCAAAACGTTTGGGCAACTATTGTCCAATATGGACCCTGTAATTCTGTCAACTTCATATTTAGCTAATGATCTTTATTGCATGTCATGTTCATGGCACTGTGATGGCACATGGCACTCTTCCCACTATTCACCACTAGATGGCCCTCTTTACTCAATTTCTGGTGAGTCACTCATTTTGAGCAGGGAATTCTTCTTCTTGTTGATATTGTTGAACTTATACATTAACAAAACTAGAGGATATTAGCAAACATACAAGGAATCTGTCATTGCCTCACACATCCATCACTGGTTAGAACATGACGGCTGAGAGGCAAAGCCTGTTGCCAAGACTAGTGGAGCGTATCATGATCATGCCTCTCTTCAGTGGTAGAAACAATACAGTGGATACTAAGGGGATTTTCTGGATCAAAAAGGGCAAAGGTTGTGGGCGTGGCAGGAGGCGTGGCAATTAGCGGCTGGCCCATGTGAGTGGCTACATTTTTGTGAACAGGCCCCTATCTCCATGGTGTAGAGAATTGTTTGAATTTTTGAGCCAATTTCCTGAAACTCAAACAAATTTCTTGCCATGTAGAGAAAATGTTGCCGTTTTAAAGCTCATTTCCTGCAATTATACATATTCTACCATGGAGCTGGGAGAAAATCATGCCGTTTTAAAGCTAGTTTCCTGTAATTCTATGCTTTTCACCATGGCTAATGCTGTGCTCTTTTTCTCAAACATAATAACATAATGAACACTACTAAATTCATTGTTTTTGGAATTTTCAATTCTCCCTGACTGTCTACCTTTTATTTTGGTAATTGTTAGTTCTCAAAGATGATATTATTAAAAAAATAAGATATAGGTCCATTATATTTTCTACCTACTTTATATCTGGTTTTAGTTGTTTAAATTTACACTGAAAGCATTTTTCCATCCTGAAAATCGACTTGAAAAAAAATGTTTTGGTGCCCCGCCCAAGGAATAAAATGGCAGAAAAATCAATGGTGGATGTGATAGAGATACAAAGCGTCTTTGTTTCACAGTATTTAGAGTCAGTGAACAGAAACAAGTTCTGTTCCATTGTGACCCTGATCAAAGCAGGAAAGACTTAAATTGCCATGACATGTTTTTTTCCCAGTTTTTTATGAAGCAAAATGAGACTGCTCTTTTTAATTGATAAAAGAAAATAATTAAAACAAAATCAATTTGTATTCAGTGCCTGTGGTGCCTCTAAGTAATTCTTCTTGTTACTGGCTGTTGATGCACAACTGATAGTTAAGCACATTTATAGGCTCCTGAGAGCCTCTCTCTGCTGTAGCCTACAGTGGCCTGAGGGGAACACATGAGCACGGCTCTAATTAGCTATTATTGAACAGTTTCCTTCTATGTGCCAGGGGTGGAACATGTTGCTTTGGGAGCCTTTTTAGCAGGAGGAGGTAGTATATACCTGTACAACTTCGAAAAGTGGGAGACCTAAAAATCTACCTGCCAATTCAGAGATCTAATATGTGGTCCTGACTTATCTATGCAACACGAGACTGTAAATGAGCTGTGTATAATGTTTTAAGTGTGCTATTTATCATCTCTTTCTCCATCACTCTCGCGATCCTTCTTTCTCTCACTTCCTATGTTTTCACCAGACACAACATCATTATCACCACATATTCATGAATCATCTGTTCCTGCAGTCACCACCCAAACAAAACAATGTGAATACATTTTACAGTCATGCATGCTGCTCAAAACACCCTCCCACTCATAAACAGTATCTGCACACATTCTCCACAAACCAAGTCCTCTGTTTTGTTTTCCTCCTTGTTTACCAGGAACGTCAATAAAACATGTACAACCTTTTCGTACAGACTCAAACCATGTAAACAGCCTCGCTAGCATACTGTTAGATAAGCCGAAACAGACTGGGGAGGACCTTGCCTCTGTCTCAGGGTGCAGCAGCAGCTGGCTGGTGATACAGGCAGAACCCGGAGCTCTCAGGCACACTCTCCACTGCACTATCAGACTGCCTAAGTGAAAGTTGATTTATGGCTTGTCAGAAGTGACTTTGCTCGTTTGAGGCAGGGTGCCGGCAGGGGGCCGGCGTGATGAGTATTCAGGTGAGGACGGGTGCCCTCTGGGCTATTACTTGTTTCCCGTCGCCGATGTTACAGGGCATGAGCATGACCTGGGAGGCAGGAAAAGTGGTAGAGAGGGAGAGGCAGTGCTGTTGCTGGCGGATCTGCTGCCCGTGGGTGTAGATCCACTCCTGAGGAGAGAGAGATACACTGATGACACATCAACAACACGATAATTCCGTCCTAACAAAACTGTCTACGTACCATGTACAGTGGGGCAAAAAAGTATTTAGTCAGCCACCAATTGTGCAAGTTCTCCCACTTAAAAAGATGAGGTAAACATTTTCATCATTTTCATCATAGGTACACTTCAACTATGACAGACAAAATGAGACAAAAAATCCAGAAAATCACATTCTAGGATTTTTAATGAATTTATTTGCAAATTAAGGTGGAAAATAAGTATTTGGTCACCTACAAACAAGCAAGATTTCTGGCTCTCACAGACCTGTATCTTCTTCTTTAAGAGGCTCCTCTGTCCTCCACTTGTTACCTATATTAATGGCACCTGTTTGAACTTGTTATCAGTATAAAAGACACCTATCCACAACCTGAAACAGTCACACTCCAAACTCCACTATGGCCAAGACCAAAGAGCTGTCAAAGGACACCAGAAACAGCTTGGTTTGAAGAAATCAACTGTGGGAGCAATTATTAGAAAATTGAAGACATACATGACCACTGATAATCTCCCTCGATCTGGGGCTCCACGCAAGATCTCACCCCGTGGGGTCAAAATGATCACAAGAACGGTGAGCAAAAATCCCAGAACCACACGGGGGGACCTAGTGAATGACCTGCAGAGAGCTGGGACCAAAGTAACAAAGCCGACCATCAGTAACACACTACGCCGCCAGGGACTCAAATCTTGCAGTGCCAGACGTGTCCCCCTGCTTAAGCCAGTACATGTCCAGGCCCGTCTGAAGTTTGCTAGATAGAATTTGGATGATCCAGAAGAAGATTGGGAGAATGTCATATGGTCAGATGAAACCAAAATATAATTTTTTGGTAGTAACTCAACTCGTCGTGTTTGGAGGACAAGGAATGCTGAGTTGCATCCAAAGAACACCATACCTACTGTGAAGCATGGGGGTGGAAAGATCATGCTTTGGGGCTGTTTTTCTGCAAAGGGACCAGGACGACTGATCCGTGTAAAGGAAGGAATGAATGGGGCCATTTATAGTGAAAACCTCCTTCCATCAGCAAGGGCATTGAAGATGAAACGTGGCTGGGTCTTTCAGCATGACAATGATCCCAAACACACCGCCCGGGCAACGAAGGAGTGGCTTCGTAAGAAGCATTTAAAGGTCCTAGAGTGGCCTAGCCAGTCTCCAGATCTCAACCCCATAGAAAATCTTTGGAGGGAGTTGAAAGTCCGTGTTGCCCAGCAACAGCCCCAAAACATCACTGCTCTAGAGGAGATCTGCATGGAGGAATGGGCCAAAATACCAGCAACAGTGTGTGAAAACCTTGTGAAGATTTACAGAAAACGTTTGACCTCTGTCATTGCCAACAAAGGGTATATAACAAAGTATTGAGATAAACTTTTGTTATTGCAAATAAATTCATAAAAAATCCTACAATGTGATTTTCTGGATTTTTTTTCTCATTTTGTCTGTCATAGATTAAGTGTATCTATGATGAAAATTTACCGGCCTCTCTCATCTTTTTAAGTGGGAGAACATGCACAATTGGTGGCTGACTAAATTCTTTTTTGCCCCACTTTATGTGAGAGTAGATTTATGAAAACAAAACATAGCAGAAAACAGTCATGTCATACTACTGAAAACACACAGATTGCGTGTGTATCAGTGTATGCTACATCCAATCGTGAGGCGACCCAATTCCTCCAGCCTGGGAGAGTGTGTGTCTTCAGTATAGCACACACCACTTCCCACACCTCCAAAACATCTGTCTCTGGGAGTGGGCTCACTCTTCAGGAACATTCCATACATCATGACATAATAAGACTCTGTCTCTGTGGAACCAGACCAGGGAATATTACTGAGCCAGCATAGTGGAGATTGACATACACGCACACACACGCACACACACGCACACACACGCACACACACACAGACACAGACACAGACACAGACACACACAGACACAGACACAGGCACACACACACACAATCAAGTCTTGAGAATGGCCAAAGCCCAGATGAAAAACAGTACATATTTTGATCGCTGAAACTAAAGTAAGCCAATGAGATGCTTAAAAGCCTGTCTGTGTGTTCTTACTGGACAAGTCATTCTTATTTACAATGACAGATGAGGAACAGTGGGTTAACTGCCTTGTTCAGTGGCAGAATGACAGCTTTTTACCTTGTCAGCTTGGGAATTCGATCTAGCAACCTTTCAGTTACTGGGGCAACACTCTAACCACTAGTCTACCAGCCACCCCACTAACCACTAGGATACCTGTGTATGGTGGTGCAGGCATATCCAGCCACTTTTCATGGTCTAGCTAGCTTACAGAGGATTTGATATTGAGTGGGCCCACAAGGATCCAAATATTCACACATAATATGTCATTGATTCTAGTGTTTTATTGTAGAATATCAGACAGAAAGACTATTTGAAATTCCGGGTACAAGCTGCCAGGCAACATCCCTGTACCCACATGTCCAAGTCAGGCGAGATGCACTCCAACAGAGATGCACTAAACTGTGGTCTCATTTTATAGTTGTATCTCCTTCCCCTGCGCTCAAACAATAAGTGCATCTGTGTTCATGTCTGGGTCCCTGCCTTTTTGGAAAGCTAGTTTTTTTCTAACATGATATTGTGATGTTCTTGGATTCAACTTTTGTGCACTTCCTTGGTTTCATAGTGTCTAACCATGTGTTTAGAAAAAATATTTAAGGTAACTAAATAGGACAGGTTTTCAACCAATTCAAGCTGGTACTACAAATGTATGCTTGCTAGTACTTATTTTCCTATAGCAGAGCAAATTGAGAACTACTGATTTCAAACACAAGTGCCTCAAATACATGTAATTATCTGTAGAAATGGCAGATCCTGTCTAGTTTCTTTTGGCACAAAATAAGTGAGTTGATAGCAAGCGACACCTGAGGGCTGACGCCAAGATAGGAAGAGGGTTCAGGCAATGTAATTGGAGGCAATTAGGAAGATATGTAGTGAGCAGCAGCAGTAAGGACAACCTTCCCAACTGAACTGGTGATTCCTATACTGGATGTTTAGGATGGTCACCCAGTAGGAATGTATGTGTGTGTGTTTGACAACACAAAGGAGGTCCCGTGGTAATCACTAGACGGCCATGCTACGAAGGACCAAGTATATAGTCATAATTGATGAGCCTGTACATGAGATATTTGCTTCTGACCTTTAGCATACAGTGGATATGTTGCCTGTTTCTAACCAAGGTCTTTGAAAAGACATGTAGATCTAAGGATTCAGTGCAATGCCCAGAGTGAGGGCTTTTAATTATATGAACATGACAATTATTATACTCTGGTCCCCCGGGATTTAGCAACCATAGCGCATGCATTACCCAAACCACAGAATAATTGGCGCTCTCGAACGCGCGCTCTGGTTGACACACCCCCTTGCCGAGCACGGCAAAAGGAACACACATTGCATCACGATGGAGGAATTCAGATATGACTTCATTGTTTTAAACTACGGCGTGCAACATGGTTCAATGTGCCAGTAAATCAGCACGATCAACTTTATTTTGAATTGTATTGCCGCTGTCACGGAGCTCTAGAATTGGCATCAAGTTTATTGTGCTAACGAAGATACAAACAGAGTAATGGAGAGCACTGAATAACATGGCAGTACACGGGGTTTCGCCATCTTTATGCGTGTCCGCTATAACGACGAATCAAAGGTAAATTCTAACCATTTCTTAATATATGAATAGCGATCTTCTTACCAAAACATGTGCACTTTATAGTGGTAACATTCATACAAAACGTATGGCTGATAGAGCACAACTAGCAGAGCTACAAACGATTGAATACCTTTATTTCCCGAACATCACCTCGTGTTCTAACATGTGTTTCTTTCTCTTTTACAGGCAATTATCAATGTACCAGAGGACATCCCAGGCAAACGTCAAGCTCTAACACGGATTTGGAGATGACTTCCTAGAGAGGAGCAGCCATAGACTTAGATAGACATCGTATCATTGTATCGGTCCCTGTATGGCGTCCGTGAGAGCACGGGCAGCGCCATTGAGGCCATCTCCCTTTTGAAGTGGTACATTTTCTACTTCTACTACGTCAATGGCAAACAAACTGCCGCATAGTGTGTTGTTTGAACATGTATAAAGCCAAGGTTGGCGATTCAATTCCACCTCCAGTTATGGAATGTTTCCTCACCAGTAAAAATTCATTGGCTGAATCCTCCTGGTCACCCGGATGGAATTATGTGATCCTTCCTCATAATGGTGAAAGTCCTCAATGGCGCTGCCAATGATAAAACAGGCTTTTGGGCACTCAGAGTCCTCTATCTACACTCTTCGGGGGAAAAAAGGGTTCCAAAAGGGTTCTTGGCTGTCCCCATAGGAGAACCCTTTTTGGTTCCAGGGAGAACTCTTTTTGGTTCCACATAGAACCCTCTGTGGAAAGAGTCTATCTCTATGGAGCAGCCAAGGTTGGCCTAGCGTTGGGAAAGTGGTCCAGAGGAGTTAGCACTACGTTCAGCCAGTCTAACGTGTGCAACACATCTCCAAAGGTGTTCATTCCCCAAGGAGACCGGACAGGCACAAAAAAGGTCACACGAAAACCAAGTCCCATCCATTCTCCCAGCCACACACCATAACAACCTCTACAGTAGCCTATACTAACAAGACTACTTGAATAATTACAACATGTGCTGCGTAGGGAACAGACCTGCATCAGCATGACATGTTGACATGCTATTTTACACCCCATTTGATATGAGATACACCGTTCTGCCTTGAGAAGACAGCCCGATATTGTAATGTATATGCCATGTTCATCGTAAGAGCTAGTCCACCTGGATCAATAGTCCTCCTATTACCCTGCAGCAGCCACATCGTTACATTACAACCTTGCTGCAATAAGAATCACATCACCTAGAAACACATCACAGAGGATAGGGCCCAGTGTGTATCTGTGTGTGTGTGGGTGTGTGTGAGCCAGTGTGTGTGCACAAACATTATTTGTGGCATTGTGCGCACAAGTGACAGCAGACAGGTCAGAGGGCAGTGTGGGAGGTATGTGCATCTCACCTCTCTGTGGAGGTGACACCAAGAGGCCAGGCCACTACAGTAGGCAAGTCTCTGGGTTGAGAACAGAGGGCTGTAATAACCAGGCCCAGCTGGGTTTTGTGTATTAAACGGCAGGTGGGTGGAGACAAGGCCTGCTAGCAGATTAACAGGTCGGAAGGCAGAGGGCATGCACACAACACTGCTTAATAGAATAAACGGCACAGTGAAAATGTGCTCTGTATTAAATCTAATTACCCTGCAGTAATGGCACAGCTTTTTACGATGTCCGTTGTGGCACGCCAATGTTCATTTACTGTAATGTTAATCTAAGTGGCTCCGAGTCTAGGGGATCTCTGCGCTGCTTGAGGAGACAGTGTGTTTTCAGAGCAGGGGTAAGCAACTAGATTCATCCGTGTGCTTTTAAGTATGCTGCCTCTAATTCTCCCACATTTCTTTATCTCCCCTCCTGGAGGACCTGAGCCCTAGCAACATGCCTCAGGACTACCTGGCCTGATGACTCCTGGCTTTCTCAGTCCCCAGTCCACCTGGTCATGCTGCTGATGCAGTTTCTGCTGTTCTGCCTGCGGCTATGGAATCCTGACCTGTTCACCTGCTATCTTATACCGGGCCTGCTGTTTCCCCTCTCTCTCTCTCTCTCTCTCTCTCTCTCTCTCTCTTTCTACCGCACCTGCTGTCTTGGCCTCTGAATGCTTGGCTATGAAAAGCCAGCTGACCTGCTGCACCCTCTGTAACCACTGTGATTATTATTTGACCCTGAACGTTTGAACATCTTGAAAAATGATCTGGCCTTAATGATCATGTACTCTTATAATCTCCACTGGCACAGCCAGAAGAGGATTGCTGCCCCCCCCTCCCCAGAGCCTGGTTCCTCTCTGCCTTTCTAGGGAGTTTCTCCTAGCCATTGTGATTCTCCATCTGCATTGCTACTCTTTGGGGTTTCAGGCTGAGTTTCTTTATAAACACTTTGTGACATCTGCTGATGTAAAAAGAGCTCTATAAATACATTTGATTGATTGATAAAGGCTATATAATAGAGCACAGACAGGCTGGTTGGATAAAGTCTGAGTAAGAACATCCAGTCTTCCATATTGGCAGCTGCTGTGTTTTTGGCTGAATCTCCATCTACTTCCCTGTTTTAATCAGAACACCTGAGAACCACCAGCTTGGAACATAACGAACAGCTGTGGCCAGTCTCATACTGAATCTGCTTTGAGAGCAGTGTCCTACCTAGACCCAGACACTTCTGCTATTCTTATACACTGTAATAATAACAACACATAACAGTTGGGCTACTGTACTGCAGAAGCATAATAGGCATAGTCTAAATTAATGCTGACACAGTAATTAGACAGTAGCCTGTTTTACCATGTTTCAGCGCTGAATTAAAGCCAAATAAAGCATAATGTGCTTCCTAGGGAAATTAATTGGGAGAGAAAAAAAAACCACTCCTCCCGACCAAAACAAGTCAAACCATCTGAGAGCCTTTCTTAACTTCTGCATAACACACATCTCTATGACATCCTCTGATTCACATAAAGAATCACCCATCAACAGCTAACACTTGGCCTTAGAGAAAAGTGTGTGTGTGTGTACGCGTGTACACGAAAGACAGAAATAAGTGTACAGGGAGGTGCTGTGACAGCCGGTCACGGCGGTGAGAATGATCCTATCTGCAGAACAAGGTGCTTGGGAATAATCGGTGGAGGCTGAGAGGCGTTGAGCACTCGGGCAGGTCAGGTCTGCTTGCTGGTAGCCCTGACATGACATCAGGTAGAAGGAGAGAGAGAGTGCGAGACTGAGGGTAAATAAAAGAGAGAAGGGAGAGGCATATTGACAGAATGGGAGAAAAACAAACACAAAAAAGATTGATAGGGAGGAAGAGGGAAAAGAGAAGGGGAGAAAGAGGTAGAGGTGGAAAAAGAGAGCGAGAGGGGTGGGGGAGATCGAGAAAGAGGTAGAGAGAGATCCAGGTGTGTGAGCGAGTCGGTGTGTGAGACTGTCAGAGTGGGAGCAGCTCAGGCTGAATTCCACAAGTGCAAGATGATGCTTGTCTGCTCGAATTGTACAGAGACGGAACGAAAACATGACAGGAGCAGTACTGAAGGACGGGTAGAGAGGCTTAGCCCATGTTTGTTTTAAAACAGTGTGTGCTGGAGAGGCTAATGAGGACAGACACTTTCTGACAGCCTGGGATACATCGTACCTCTCTGTCAGTGAGTGTTGAAGCTGCTGGACTTGTGTGCAGAACAGCCCCTTAACCAGGCAGTAGTGATACAATAGTATTGACTCTGGACTAGACTTTAGTTCTCTGTATTCTTTGTGGATATTGAGTCTGTTCTGGGCCATACAGTAGCTCTCTGTCAGTGTGCGCTGAAGCTACACTACCATTCACAAGTTTGGGGTCACTTAGAAATGCCCTTGTTTTTGAAAGAAAGCAATTTGTTTGTCCATTAAAATAACATAAAATTGATCAGAAATACAGTGTAGACTCCTCCCTATGTTTTAGATATGTTCAAAACTACACGGTTTCTGGCAGGGGGTATGCGATACCATATCCTCAATTCACGGTGTTGCATTCCCTTTAGACCCGGAGGTCTGTCTACTGGGTAACTTTACTAACACCAATCTTAGGCAATGCCATACTATAAAGCTAACAGAAATATTGCTAGCGATTGCCAATAAATGTATTGCCATGAAATGGAAATTGGATTCCTCCCTGCCAGTTGCAATGTGGCTATCGGAAGTTAATAGTTGTATCCCTTTGGAGAAAATCACTTACTGCTTGAGGAATAAGTTTACAGACACTTTACAGAATATGGCAACCTTTTATTGACTATAAGGATAATCTCCCCTCACATCACATTGGTTGAAGAGCCAGTTTGCGCCGTTCTGTGAAGGGAGTAGTACACAGAGTTGTACGAGATCTTCAGTTTCTTGGCAATTTCTCGCATGGAACAGCCTTCATTTCTCAGAACAAGAATAGACTGACGAGTTTCAGAAGAAAGTTCTTTGTTTCTGGCCATTTTGAGCCTGTAATCGAACTCACAAATGCTGATGCTCCAGATACTCAACTAGTCTAAAGAAGGCCAGTTTTATTGCTTCTTTAATCAGACAACAGATTTCAGCTGTGCTAACATAATTGTAAGTGTTTTCTAATAATAAATTAGACTTTTAAAATTATAATCTTGGATTCGCTAACACAACGTGCCATTGGAACACAGGAGTGACGGTTGCTGACAATGGGCCTATGTAGATATTCCATTTAAAAAATCTGCTATTTCCAGCTACAATTGTCATTTACAACATTAACAATGTCTACACTGTATTTCTGATCAATTTGATGTTATTAATGGAAAAAAAAAATCTTTCAAAAACAATTGACCTGTAGCTCTCAGTTTATGAGTGTAGAGTCTTGAGCAAGCCATAGATAATACTGTTGAGTCTGTCTATTAAGTCTTGACTGTTTGAATGTTGAGTGTAGGCCGTACCTGGTTGAGTGCCGGCACAGATCTGGTCCCGATGCAGGGTGCCAGTGTGAGAGAGGGGAGGTCCTGTCCCTCCAGCTTCCGCGACTCTAGACAATTCTGTCTTTGACGAACCACCCCCGACTTAGAGTCCGAATCATCCGGCACTCTGAAAATACACAACACACATTTTGTCACACCCTGGTCTTAGTATTTTGTGTTTCTATTTGGTCAGGCCAGGGTGTGACATGGGTTTTTGTATGTGGTGTGTTTTGTCTTGGGGTTTTTTCACAAGTATTGGGATTGTAGCTTAGTGGGGTGTTCTAGGTTAGTCTATGGCTGTCTGAAGTGGTTCTCAATCAGAGGCAGGTGTTTATCGTTGTCTCTGATTGGGAGCCATATTCTTTGAGTGTTTCGTGGGTGATTGTCCTTATTTCTGTCGTGTGTTAGTTTGCACCAGTATTAGGCTGTTTCGGTGTTCGTGTATCGTTAATTGTTTTTTTTGTATTTGATTCGTGTTTACTTCATTTTTATTAAACATGGATCGCAATAGCCACGCCGCATTTTGGTTTTTTGAGTCTCCTTCACCTACAGAAAACCGTGACACATTTTATAAATGTATTTTCTTGATTTAGAGTATATTCCCCAATGCAGAATACAAGGCAGATGCATAATCTCTGAATGTAATATGTTGATACTCACGCCTGGGATAGATTCATGGTGGCATTTTTACATGCACATAAATAACTATTCAGTATAGATATTAACATTGAGGCTAGCGTGTCATGTTCCGTGGCCTGGCATTAATGTTTCCTCAGACAACGTCAACTGAATTACAATCGATATTTAAATGTACAGGAAGAAATAGCTGTTCACATGACAGAGCCATTTATCAGAGGTAGGCAGGACCTATGGCTTGGGGGGGGTGTAAGTAATGTTGTCTGCTGCCAGTGTGGGTCTGTGGTGGCTTTACAGCCCAGCTCATTCACTTAGTCAGCAAACAGGAACCTGGAACCAGCACAGCAGTGGATCCATCACGCACACACGCACACACTCACACCCCCCCCATAGGTAACAGTACTCATATCCCTTATATCCTTTGTGTGCTCTGCAAAAGTTTTGGAAATAGCCTATGACTGTACTTCTCTCTGTATATCACTCTCTCTCTAGCTCTTGTATGTCTTTAACATTCTCTGTGTATACTCTTCCTCACTTCTGTCCTTCCACTGGGACTTGTCCTCCCTATTTCAACTTTCTCTCAATTCACCTGTCTCTTCCACTAACTTTTTATAGTCTTTTTTTCTTACTACGCAATTAACAGTGGTTCCAAGTCATCTGAAAGGTCAGACCTCTCTCCCCCGAGTCACATTGTTCATTTCGGTCCATGGGATTAACCTAAACTCCACCACGCCTGGCTGTTGTTGTATCAGTCAGATTGAGCTGCAAGGCTGGCTTTTGAATCCAATGCTAGGCAGAACCAGAGCAATCAGGGAACAAAAATAGAGAGGCCTGAATATGAAAAAGAATCATTCATCTATTCTGAATGAACCATAATGGGATGTGTGTGAGTGGCCAGCCGCAAACACTCACTTGAGCTCTGGGTAGACGTTGTCCAGATACCACTTGAAGGATTTGCACTTGAGAATCTTGCGGAGCTCTTCCCTGCCATGAATGCTGATAATAGAGAGAGAGGGAAATTAATGAAGTGTATGTTAGAGAGAGGAACCTTTTTTATAATGCTGTCCTGCTCTAATCAGTGAAAAGGCAGTGCTACACGCTTACACAGAGGCAGGCACATTGCTCCAATATGTAATGCAGGGAGACCAAAAACGCTCTCTTTAAATAACCTGAATGATATAATTTGAACTGAACCGTCTACCCCGTTAATCGTGCTAAACCTGATGCAATGTATGTGTTCTATAATATTTCTCTTTATCAGCCCTCTGTAGAATATAAAATATAGCAGTAGTGTATGCTGTGTAGCAGTGTATGCTGTGTAGAAGTGTATGGTGTGTAGAAGTGTATGGTGTGTAGAAGTGTATGGTGTGTAGAAGTGTATGCTGTGTAGAAGTGTATGCTGTGTAGAAGTGTATGCTGTGTAGAAGTGTATGGTGTGTAGAAGTGTATGGTGTGTAGAAGTGTAGCAGTGTATGCTGTGTAGAAGTGTATGGTGTGTAGAAGTGTATGCTGTGTAGAAGTGTATGCTGTGTAGAAGTGTATGCTGTGTATAAGTGTATGCTGTGTAGAAGTGTATGCTGTGTAGAAGTGTATGCTGTGTAGAAGTGTATGCTGTGTAGATGTGTATGCTGTGTAGAAGTGTATGCTGTGTAGAAGTGTATGCTGTGTAGAAGTGTATGGTGTGTAGAAGTGTATGGTGTGTAGAAGTGTAGCAGTGTATGCTGTGTAGAAGTGTATGGTGTGTAGAAGTGTATGCTGTGTAGAAGTGTATGCTGTGTAGAAGTGTATGCTGTGTATAAGTGTATGCTGTGTAGAAGTGTATGCTGTGTGGAAGTGTATGCTGTGTAGAAGTGTATGCTGTGTAGATGTGTATGCTGTGTAGAAGTGTATGCTGTGTAGAAGTGTATGCTGTGTAGAAGTGTATGCTGTGTAGAAGTGTATGGTGATATGTCACTCACTCTCCGTAGGACTTGCCCCGTGCTGCAGGGCGAGCCGAGTAGTAGAAGAGCCTGAACTCGTCCATCCACACCTCCGCCGTGCGCCTGGTGTTCCTGCAACACAGCCAGTAGAGTAGGATTCAGCAGGCGTTTTACATTAAACCACTTCACTCCAGGGTGGGCCAGCCCAGACCACCAGTGTGAAAAGGCCTAGCGCGTATGTGACCGAAATAACCAAAGCCAAGCCAGCCCTCGCACATTGGTCTCAAACACATTCCAAGAAAATTCACCATCTTGTTTGGTAAAGATTAGCAGCAAAATAATAACGTTCTCCTGAGAGTTAAGTATACTGTATCATATTCCATATATGTCAAGCTCACCCTTTTCACTGAATGTTGTGGGCCTTATGCTCATCCTAGCTCCATTTCATTACAGTTTGCATATTAAATGGGGAAAATACGTAATTGAGAATTCCATAATCCTCAGACCCAAACGCACCATCCTGGTTCCTCTAGTGGATCTGCTACACCCACCCAGCCTTTAAAGTCTGAGCGCCCTGCATAGGTGAAGCATTTCATTTAATGATGGGATTGGTCCATGGAACAGTGAATGAAGTGGGTAAATAATTCTAGTAACGTGATTCCTCTGTTGCATACTGTGGACCTTCTCCCAATATATATGTGTTCTGTTATAGATGTTTATTCCAAAATCAAATTCTATCACGTTGTCATACATCCTGAACTCAACTCAACTCCTCTTTTGACATTTGAAAGCATCTGGAAAACTTAGAATTTTGGGTAAAGACACCTTTAAAGCTAGATGCCTCCCCACTTATGTTCTAATAGAAAGATGAGGGATGTTGGAGCAAACAAGCATATATTTTGGGATCTGATGAGGTATGACAGTTGAACTAAGCTCATGAGGCATTTATAAGTTATATTCTTCAAGACTCAATGGGTATGTATAATGAATTTACAAGTCCACAAATGGATGTAGCAACTGCAGATTCTAGCTTTAAAAGGTTCATTCCAGTGCATCTCTAGCAGAAACCCACTGTCCTGTACAGCTAATTAAACTAGTCTACAGCCTTATCCTATCCTTTTGTTCCTGACGGGCAGCAATACAACGTTTTGGCCTACTGTAAGCCCTGCTGTTTTGCACTCCTTTGAAGCTCACACATCACATCTCTCCTTTCCACCTCAACGCTACTCTTACACAGCCTGGCTTCTGAGCAGAAGACTTTGGGACAGAGAAGGACGTAAACTGCTTGTAACACAAATGACAGTGACATTGTGCTAAGAGCGGAGCACACGGAGACAGCAGGTGAATAAATTAAATAGAATTATCAATGGGCATGCTGAGCCACCAGCTGCCATTAGAAGCTTTTTTTTTCTCCCCACGACATGAAATCAAACATCATTCTTGGAGCAATTATTCATTAACTCGACTGAACTATGCTAGACATACACATTCTGTTGACAGGATGAAGTAATTATTCATTGAAGCCTAATGTGTTTTATGTCGCCAGTAGAAAAAGAGATGGCTAATCAGTGAACAAACAGTGAGCGCTCGCTGCCAGTCAGTCACAGAAGATGCAGCCAAGTCAAGGGGTGACTGGAACACAACAACACATTTTCTGAAACTGCTCTGCAATCCAATCAAATCGTGTGCTGCTCACTTTACATATTCAGACCATGCCGTGACCTTCCTCAAAGCTAATTGCAAATGAGAAATCCAAATAAAGAAATCTGATTCTGTCGATTAGCGGCATTGTTAACCAAGGGCAGCATTTCGGCTTCATGTCGAAGTTAAACATTTGATAAAAGACGATATGCTTTCACAAAGTTTTCAAATAATAGAATTTGTGCGCACACACAATTAGCTGACTAAATCCCTGTCAAACACAGTGGGAACATGAGCCTAATCCCTAATATGGAAAGAGAGGGACAAACCACTCTGATGTGCAGGGGACAATAGAGCTTAGCATAATTCATTCAAAAGACAATGTTTGGCAAAGCTTTAGAGCACACTACAGCAATTTCTTTCATTTATATTTGCCACGTTCGCTGCAAATCTGTTCCCAGTATTGGGTTGAATTGCACGGATATTGGCCTATCAATCACGCGAACAATGTAAAAACAGCAAAATATATATATTAGTATTAGTAGTACATATGAAGTGTTACACTTATTTTTAATTGCATTGCCACGATTGTACAGCTGTAACACATGAACAAAGTGAATACGGCTCAATAACACGTACAGTATCACATACAGCGCGGTACAGTCACAGTGCAGTACTTTGGTTGTCTTGGGTTGCCTTGCTATTTTGGAGAAGGCAGTCCAATAGATACATTAAGATGTGGGTCTGGGTGTAGTTGTTAGCTGTTTTTGTATTTTGGAGCAGGTGGATACAGTACAGATGGGGTCAGGTCTTACTTGATGTAGGTGTTGGCGTTGCCCTCAGGGAAGATGTAGGGGTGTTTCTTGCGGAAGACGTGGCCGACCCTGCTGCAGGGGATAATCTCTAGGCTCCCTCCACACATCCACACCCGGAATGAGATCTCTACACACACACACACACACACAGCTACCATTAGTTATCATTGTCACATGGAATAGCTCAGGGGACAGCCATGAACCACGAAGAGTAGCACTGTATTGTCTACTCAGTGCTTTTAGACGGTATGAGTCCTAAGGCAGGGACAGGCAGGGACAGGCAGAGACAGGAGAAATTCAATTCAAACACACACAGTATTACAAAGTGTTATTGGAAATCTACACTATATGAGGCAACTCTGATGCTTTGCATATTTGATAACATGCTTGTTGCCTCATTTCTCAGGTTTAAACTCATGTTTTAAACTGCCGTGTCCTCTGCTCATTTAGAAGTGCACCATCAGCCACGTGAATGTAAACAAACAAGTCCCCTCCGTGGCCTGGTCTAATTTAGCCCAGGCTAATACAGTATAAACATCGGGCTGATGCTACACACCTGTCTTTTAAACCCAAGAAAGTGGAAGTTTTGTAGCCTCAAACACAGCATGTAAAATAATGCTTCCTTTTTCGGAGTAACATGCTCAAAACTTTTCCTATAATGAACACGATGGGAGACAGAGAGCTGGTTTCAAGTGCAGGGCACAGCAGGTGTTTATTGTAAAGGACCACAGGAGGAGGCAGGTAGCAGGGTCCAGGGGCAGGTAGGTCAAACACAGGAGGAGGCAGGTAGCTGGGTCCAGGGTCCAGGGGCAGGTAGGTCAAACACAGGAGGAGGCAGGTAGCTGGGTCCAGGGGCAGGCAAAAGGTCATACACAGGGGGGCCGAAAAGGAAACAGTACAGGCAGGGAAAAGGCTAGTAACGTAGTCCGGGAGATCAGGCAATAGGTTAATAGCAGGAAATGCGATAGGCAAAAGGAGTCATTAGTGAGGCAGGCCAAAACTATCATACGCAGGCGGATTAAATTACAGGCACCCCAACGCTCCGAATAGAAGTGTGTCACAAAACAAACAATACCTCACAATGATGGGGTGCAAAGAACTGAAGTAAATAGTGTGTGATAATGACATACAGGTGTGTGAACAGGTGATCAGAATTCAGGTGATTCAGATCTGGAGAGTGAGCTGCGTTCAGGGGATCTATGTGTTTGAGAGTGTGAGCTGGAAAGTGGGCTGTAGAGTGAGCTGCGTTCAGGGGATCTATATGTTTGAGAGTGTGAGCTGGAAAGTGGGCTGGAGAGTGAGCTGCGTTCAGGGGATCTATGTGTTTGAGAGTGTGAGCTGGAAAGTGGGCTGGAGAGTGAGCTGCGTTCAGGGGATCTATGTGTTTGAGAGTGTGAGCTGGAAGCAGACGTTACATTCCCTACAGGCATCTGAGCTTTTTCGACTTTTCAAAGTGTCAAAGGAAGCAGCGCAGGGAGTAAGCACGTGATATAGAGAGAGAAATAAAAGAGAGTTGTGAGGGAGATGAGAAAATGTGTGTGTGTGTGTGTGTGTGTGTGTGTGTGTGTGTGTGTGTGTGTGTGTGTGTGTGTGTGTGTGTGTGTGTGTGTGTGCATGTGTGTGTCTGTGTGTGTGTGTGTGTCTGTGTGTGTGTGTGAGAGAGTTAGAGATTGAGAGAGAGAGAGAATGAAAGAGAGAATGAGAGAGAATGAAAGAGAGAATGAGAGGGAGAGAGACAGCGAATGAGAGAGAGAGAGAGAGAGAGAGAGAGAGAGAGAGAGAGAGAGAGAGAGAGGAAGAAATAAAAGAGACTGGGGAGAGAGATGTTGAGAAAGAGGAAGAGCATTCTTTCCCAGTCTCTACTCCTTTCTTTATTGATCTGATCTGATCAGCAGCAGTACAGTCAGGAGAAACTGTCTGTCTATTATGTGAACCCCAGCATCCTTCTGCCAGAGATACATGGGAGAGTGCTAGTCAGCCTCCTGGCTTTTTAGAAACTCTAATAAAGTATGAATCATCCCCACTACTACCTCGGTTAGCCCTGGCTGTGGTGCACAACTTGCCTGCAGATGTACCTGACAGAAGCAAGCATGAAGCAGGGAAGAGACGTGGTCACGCTACCTATTGCTCCAGGGGTCTGGCTTGGACTGGAATAACTGCAATGTTACACTCTCTCTAGCTTGTTTCACAGTGGCGTGGTGTTATGCTGGTCAATAATTGGTCATATAAAATTATGCTTAATATTTGTGTCTTCTTGACCCTTGGTGTTTTAACTACACAGTAAATGTTTGAAGCCCATCATATGGAGAGGGTTTGATTGATTTGAAAAAGTATCACTCAACACTTTTTTGGGGGTTTGGGACTGTGGTAATGACCATTACAAACCCAAACACAATAAACCAACTGTCCTGCTTTAGTAAGAAAAGGTCTCAAGGCGAAGGCATCCTTGAGCAGACTGAAAGAATTGTGTCAGCTATAGAGGCTGGCTACTAGTGCTGACAGACTGACACACTGCACCAATTCAGGTGCTCTCAGGCACACACAACAACATAATCCCCTCAACCCAGCTCCAGCCCAGTCAACTGACTCACTCACCAAAGTTCTCCCCACCCCAGATGTCCATGGCTGTGTCATACTTCCCCAGGTGGTTGAACCACGACTTGTCAATCACAAACAGCCCTCCGGCGATGATAGGCGTCCTGCAGGAGAGAGAGAATTCCAGGAGTATTATATCATGGAACGTTGACTGGATGGGTAGACTTGAGGTAGTTTGTTGGTATGTTTTTTGTAGACACTAAGAACACATTATGATAGATCCAGAATGGTGATGGTAGAAGAGTCCAAACTTATATCTAAACCCTCCCCGTCTCCAACCGGTTGAGTGTTGCTGATGTGAATGATGAGGATGTCCCGGGCAAGGCCCAGTGAGTGCGTGTGAGCCGCTGAGTAAAATGTAAATTGATTGAGTGATACAGGAGCCAGTCGGGGCAGATGGGCGGGGCGGGCAGGGCCGGCTGACAAGCAGAGGCCAGTGAGACGTGTAAGAGGATACCTTCTCATTATCAGGCAGAAGGTGAAGCTGCACCCAGGCCCTCCATGGAGTGCCAACCGGGACCTATCTAACACAATTCACTCAGCACAGGATCGAACAAAGGCAGAAAGAAATAGAGGCAGAGAGGAGAGAGAAAAAATATATAGGAAACAGTTCTGTCCGCATAGGATAAGGGTTCCAGGAAGAACCCTTTTGGGTTCCATGTACAGTGCCTTCGGAAATTATTCAGACCCCTTGACTTTTCCCACATTTTGCTAGGTTACAGCCTTAATCAAAAATGGATTCAAAAAATATTTGTCCATCATCCATCTACAAACAGTAGCCCATAATGACAAAGCATAATGTATTACAAATAAAAAAATGGAAATGTCACATTTACATAACTATTCAGACCCTTTACTCAGTACTTTGTTGAAGCACCTTTGGCAGCGAATACAGCCTCAAGTCCTATTGGGTATGACGCTACAAGCTTGGCACACCTGTATTTGGAGAGTTTCCCCCATTCTTCTCTGCAGATCCTCTCAAGCTCTGTCAGGTTGGATGGGGAGCGTTGCTGCACAGCTATTTTCAGGTCTCTCCAGAGATGTTTGATCGGGTTCAAATCCGCTGGGCCACTCCAGGACATTCAGAGACTGGTCCCGAAGCCACTCCTGCGCTGTCTTGGCTGTGTGCTTAGGATCATTGTCCTGTTGGTGGTGAACCTTCACCCCAGTCCGAGGTCATTAAGCATTAAGGATCTCTCTATACTTTGATCCGTTCCTTTTTAGTCTCATAGCAAAGGGTTTGAATACTTACGTAAATAAGGTATTTCTGTTTGAGTTTTTTATAAAAGTGAAACAATGTCTAAAAACCTGTTTTCGCTTTGTCATTATGGGGTACTGTGTGTAGATTGAGGAGGATAAACCATTTTAAAATAATCCATTTTAGAATAAAGCTGTAACGTAACAAAATTTGGAAAAAGTCAAGGGTTCTGAATACTTTCCGAAGGCACTGTACAACCCTTTCCACAGAAGGTTCTACATGGAACCCATAAGAGTTCCATGTAGAACCTTCTGTGGAGATGAGATAAGATGAGGAGCATTGTCTCTTGAGCATTGTCTCTTGTCTAGAATAGACACGCCATGATGCTCTCTGGGGTCAACAACATTCTCCACATTCATTTTCAGCTGTTTCTCATTTCCTGTCTCTGTCTGCAGAACTTGAGTCATTTGGTTGGACCAATGATGACAGGGGAGGGGAATTGATTCTGGAGGCAATCCTACTTTCTCTGGTCATCTGTAACGTCTCCGGAGTGCACTTGAGGCTACGACTTAAAAAAGGTACTAAACTAAAAGAAACACTATATATAGAAAAGTACAAGGACACCACTTGAAATGAGTGGATTCGGCTATTTGAGTCAAACCTGTTGCTGACAGGTCGACAACACAGCCATGCAATCTCCATAGACAAACAGTGGCAGTAGAATGCAGAGGTCAGTGACTTTGAACGTGGCACCGTCGTAAGATGCCACTTTTCCAACAAGTCAGTTTGTCAAATGTCTGCCCTGCAAGAGCTGTCCCAATCAACTGTAAGTGCTGTTATTGTGACAAGGAAACATCTAGGAGCAACATCTAGGGCTCAGACGCGAAGTGGCAGGCCACACAAGCTCGCAGGACAGGACCCCGAGTGCCGAAACGCTTTAGCTCCCGAGTTCCAAACTGCCTCTGGAAGCAACATCAGCACAAGAAGTGTTCGTCGGGAGCTACATGAAATGGGTTTCCATGGCCAAGCAGCCACACACAAGTCTAAGATCACCATGCGAAATGCCAAGTGTCGGCTGGAGTGGTGTAAAGCTCGCCCCAATTGGACTCTGGAGCAGTCGAAACGCGTTCTCTGGAGTGATGAATCATGCTTCACCATCTGGCAGTCCAATGGACAAATCTGGGTTTGGCGGATGCCAGGAGAACGCTACCTGCCCGAATGCATAGTGCCAACTGTAAAGTGTGGTGGAGGAGGAATAATGGTCTGGGGCTGTTTTTCATGGTTCGGGCTAGGCACCTTAGTTCCAGTGAAGAGAAATCTTAACACTATAGCATACAATGACATTCTAGACGATTCTGTGCTTTCAACTTTGTGGCAACAGCTTGGGGAAGGCCCTTTCCTGTTTCAGCATTACAATTCCCCTGTGCACAAAGCAAGGTCCATACAGAAATGGTTTGTCGAGATCGGTCTGGAAGAACTTGACTGGCGTGCACAGAGCCCTGACCTCAACCCCATCGAACACCTTTGGGATGAATTGGAATGCCGACTGCGAGCCAGGCCTAATCGCCCAACATCAGTGCACAACCTCACTAATGCTCTTGTGGCTGGAATGGAAGCAAGGCCCCACTGATATAGCAGAAAAGGGGGGACCAACTCCACAGTAATGCCCATGATTTTGGAACGAGATGTTCGACGAGCAGGTGTCCACATACTTTTGGTGGACAAAATACAAAATACAACCCTCGCCAACGATGACCTTGGCTGCATCCTGAACAGCTTTAGGCTGCATGTTTTCCTCCACTATTTCTGATAGTTAACATAATCATTCATGATTTATTGATTCAGTCTACTAAACATGTATATCAGCATAAAGTCAGAAACAGCTTTATGAGGAAGCCAAATGAGAAAGTTCACACAATACAACAGACGACGTGATGCTTCTTCATTTTGCAGCGAGAGACATCCTTTGTTGTATATTTCGCCTGCTGCAACATACATATCTGCTAGACTGAATGAGTGTTGTCGTAACAACCGAACAGAGCATTACAGGAGGAAATCATCATTGTTGGACAATGCTGTAAAACCCTGAGGCACATCACCAAATCCTTCTTAGTTATTGCTGTCTGCCATTAACTACTGTTGCTCCCCCCCTCCCCATGACAAGACAGATGATGATGGGACTGAATGACTGGATGTGCAGGCAGCTATAGGACAGTGGCGGGTTAGTAAGATGGTGGATAGTGACACATTTGTGACTCAAAATGCTCTGTGAAGTGTAGTTTGCAGTGTTCTTTAAGTGAAGTGTATTATTGAGTGGATACAATGAAGAGTGAATGGTAATGCATTGTAGTGAATCGGTTTCCTCTGCCCTTAACTCGCGAACACTGCGCGCACACACACACCACACACATGCCAGCACGCAAATGCACCAGTGGACGCTGCTGAGGGGAGAATGGTTCATAATAATGGCCGGAACGGAGCAAATGGAATGGCATTAAACACCTGGAATCCATGTGTTTGACGTATTGGATACCATTCCACCGATTCTGCTCCAGTCATTACTACGAGCCCATTCTCCTGTGAAATGCACGCACACGCACACGCACACACACACACACACACACACACACACACACACACACACACTGGCACCCCATGCTCCCACCATCTGTGCCTCTTTAGCCTCTTTCAACACCAACTCTGATGCTGTCTCAGTTTCAGCGCCCACCACTCCATGGTAAGTAGGCTGCTACAGTGTCTATGTGTGTGTTTGTGTGCATGTGCGTGTGCGAGTCCTTAACCAAGTCTCTATCTGGTTGTCTATTTGTGCCAGTGTGAGGAGCAGACTCCATGTGACGCTACAACAGTCTGTGGCACATGGGCCACACTGTGAGCCTGATGTGGGATCAGTTCCTACCAGGGCTGGGTCTGTGCCTGGGCTATTAGGGGATCTCATTACTCTAACACCCCCACTGGCAGCTCAGGGGTTTGGGGTCGGCGTGGAGGGATGTAGGGTAGTGGACCATATACACTCATCAGGAGAAGAGGGGAGAGGAGAAAAACAGGAGATGAGAAGAGAGGAAGGGATGAAGGAAATGAAGTACACACAGAGATATGAGTAAAGAAGTATGAATAGGAAACTAGACGAGGTGGGGAAAAGAATAGTAGACAGAAAGGCAGAAAGGAGAAGAAGAGAGGTGCGAAAGGAAGAAGAGACGGAGAGATTAGGAGTTTCCTCTTCAAGAAGTGTGAAGAGGAAACGATGGGAGGGGAGGAAAAGGAACAAAACAGAAAGAAGCGAGGAGAGGAGGAGGGGAGATGAGAGAGGCCATCCAGATTGCCCTGAGCAGGGCTGAGGGAGCCAAGTGGAGAGGCTCACTGTCTACGTCATTTCTCAAGTGGAGGGAAGATGTTAGCCCACAGCCCAGCATCTCTGTGACACTGTCCCCAGCCCTGACATACTGCATGGTGTGTAGGAGCCAAGGTTCTCAAGCCCCGACACAGCATGGTGAATATTCATCATGGAAACACACATTAGCATTTATGCAGAGTGACAACAGTATCAAGTCTTTCATTAGAAAAGATGCTCCTTCCTGTACCTGGACTATAATTATGACAGAAAATGAACAGAGATAGAGACAGAGAGTGAAAGAAAGAGAGATGTGTGGGAGAGATCAATCAATCATTCTAGCCGAGCATTAAAATAATCTGCCCTCGATTCAGAGCCACCTGGGGCCAGGAGAATTAAAGAGGATCTCATCTCTTTGGACGAAATAATGCAAAGGTGCTTTAGTCGGCTGTGGTCCGGTCTCCTCTCTGAACTCCTTTGGGCTGCTTTCTCATTAATCGTGCTGCTGCTATCTCTGCAGCGATCAATGGCTTAACTGCCTCTTTCAGATGCTGCTTTCTAGTCTGCCTCTCCCTCTCTCTCCCCTGATGGACTGTTTAGATCACAGTGCAGTGAAAGACCTCAGGGAGAGAATTCATTCCCCTGCTGCTCCATCAGATGAAAAAGAAAAAGCATGGCTGCATGCTGCCGGTCACTGGACTTGAGGACGGAGGGATGGATGGCCAGGCAGGCAAGCAGGGCACCCCCTCGTCCCCTACTTCCCTGCTCCATCCCTCTCCTCTCATCTGCAGCCAAACCATCCTCTAATATCCGTCTTTATGCCTCCTTTCACTTACTTAATGGGTTCGGTGGGGTCAGCTCTCCTGGCTTTCTGTTCAGCAGACAACTGCTCCCACTTGAAATGTAGACTCCAGTCGAAGCCTGCGGCAGAGCGAGAGAGAGATAATCACAACATGAACTGGGAATGAGGGAGGGTGAAGGAGAGAGGGAGGGGAGAGAGAGAGAGAGAGAGAGAGAGAGAGAGAGGGAGGGGGAGAGAGAGAGAGAGAGAGAGAGAGAGAGAGAGAGAGAGAGAGAGAGAGAGAGAGAGAGAGAGGGAGGGGGAGAGAGAGAGAGAGAGAGAGAGGGAGGAGAGAGAGAGAGAGAGAGAGAGGGAGGGGGAGAGAGAGAGAGAGGGAGGGAGGGGGAGAGAGAGAGAGAGAGAGAGAGAGGGAGGGGGAGAGAGAGAGAGAGAGAGAGAGAGAGAGAGAGAAGGTAAGTCAGGGGAGGGTCAGGAGGAGAGCATTGCAGGTCAGAATGAAGATTTAGAAGAAGGAGAGATATGGAAAGAGTGAGGAAGAACAATAGTTGAGAAAAGGAAAGGGAGACGGGTCAGGAGAGATCAGTGCAGGGCAGAGAGAAGGGGACCAAACGATTAATAACAAAAGGATAATGGGAAGAGAGGGGTGAGGAGGAGGGTGGACTGTTAAGGCGGGTTCGATTATAAACGCTGCAACAGCCATCACATCCACAGAAGCCCCCTTCTTTCATCACATGCTTTATTAATCTCTGACAGAACACTGTCAATAATTACAGCCACCATTCCTGCTAACGTCTCCTATTTAATTACTCAAATGATTAATTATGGCTGATTATGGCTCATGGGCTAATGGCTGATCTGGCCTGACCCTTTGGAATGACCTTTACACAAGAGCTTTTTAAAAGCCCAGCCCATCCCGTCTTGCACAGATGCAGTGCCCTTAATGTCTCCAAATATATGCATGAGAAGACCAATGCATATTTGCTCAATTGATACCTACTGTATGTGTGGATGTACTGTATGTGTGGATGTGTCTGCATGTGTGTGTGAGTATAGATGCGTGTATGTGTGTGCGTCTGCGAATGCATGCGTGCCCATGTGTGTTTCTGTGCTTGTCTCAGTATGAGTGTGTGTGTGTGTGTGTGTGTGTGTGTGTGTGTGTGTGTGTGTGTGTGTGTGCAGGGGAGAGAGAGAGAGGGTCCGATTTGGCAGGCAGACCCAGGAGTGTTAGCGCAGCAGTCTGCAGGCAGGCAGGGCCGGGTCTCTGTGGATCGATGTGGCTCTATTGACACCACAACTTTTTCATGTTATGACAGATGGCTCCTTCAATAATTAAAATATCCAATCTGAGGCCTAGGAGTATCAGCCCCATTAATTGTCGTATCCAGTTCTCTAGGAACACTGATAGGAGCTGTTCATCTGGCTGTGTGTGTGTGTGTGTGTGTGTGTGTGTGTGTGTGTGTGTGTGTGTGTGTGTGTGTGTGTGTGTGTGTGTGTGTGTGTGTGTGTGTGTGTGTGTGTGTGTGTGTGTGTGTGTGTGTGTGTGTATATATATATGTGCATAGCCTCAACTAGCCAGTTAATGGAGACCTGGTAGCCTGGGGGATGGAAAGTGAAAGGAGAGAGGGATGGGGTCAGGAGTGAGGGATGAAAAGATGGATGAGTCATTGGAGAGAGGGAGGCACTAGACAGGGGTGGAAAGAGGGCTGGAGATGAAGAGATGGATAGAGAGAGGGAGGGACATAGGTGTGGAGAGAGCGATGAAAACGGGGAGGTCAAGCCCTTATAGCTCTATACCTCCACGGAGGTCAGAGGAGGCTGCTACGTAAGCGAATGTATCCATGTTAATGATGTCGATCACTGGGCTCACCACACAGGTGGGGTCCTGGGGAGGCAAGAGAGAGACTGGAGTCAGAGACCATGTTCAAAACATACAGTAACAATGGGACATACGGTAATAATGGGATTTGATTCAGTATTCATTATTTACAGTTCAGCAGCTGAAGTTAATGAGGAAGGTGTGTGTGTAATGAGGGGCATTGATGTGCTGCAGGGCACTGATTAAACATGCATTATGTTCATACAGTAGGTCACACAGAAGGTTGGATGATGTTTCAGTCAATGCTCTGGAGCTAATTTACAAGTCGCTTGAGGACAAGGAAATACCATGGTAGAATGCCTACCTTTAGGAAATGTGATACATTGTGCTGCGTTTCTTGATGTACTGCCCTTAGAATTACTTGACAGATGTGACAGTCTCTCAGGCTCATTGTCTTTCACCCTTGGCTGCCCAGCTAATCTAAGGTACTGTACATCGATCAGTGTCTTTGATCAGATCAGACAGAGTGAAGAGGAGGTTAACGGGTGGTGTGTGAAAGTCATGTCTCTAAATATTCTTCACACACACCCATGCAAACAAACACTCTCACACACCAGTCAGCATTCACACACACACACACACACAAACTAGTTAGCGCTGACAGGCAGACACAAGCCCAGTCACAGTCAAAGCCCACAACAGAATCACCTTCAGCTGCTGACACAGTCACACACACACACACAAACACAGTGACAGGCAGCATCCAGGGCGGTCTGACCGCATCATCTGACATTTGATTTGTCTCCTCAGCTTCAGCATCCCGTTCAGCTCATGTCTCACACATGCTCATCTGCTCTACTTCAAAAATATTTGTTTTCTCCCATCTCTCTATTCCCCCCCCCTTTCTCTCTCTCTCTCTCTCTCTCTCTCTCTGCTATGGTGTTCAGTCAAGGTGATTTGCCTTGACCGGCAACCATCCTTCCCAAGACTGCCGTGGTGTGTTTCCCGGGACACAAGAATACATAGTCATCAAATCCCTTTCAACCAATTGCAAAAATCCTTCTCTTCTCCGACATTATGCTGCTCTGAGAGGAATGGTCTATTACAGCAGTGTGGTGTGTCATGAATACTATACATCTGTCTTTGTGCCTGCATTGACACAAATCAATAAGTAATACATTCTGAAATAAATATGTATATATGAGGACAGTGATGGATGACTCCCTCAGAACAAAATCAATCCTGCTTCTTTTTATATTTTGATTGTTGTAGACAAGAGCTTCCTGTATTAACACATACTGTATATTTTATAACTTCCTGTGATATGCCTCGCAGTGCCAAATCCAAAATAATGTCAGCAAGTTTTTGAGATTTTAAGGCCAGACATCGGCAACTGCACCAGGGCATTAAGATTCAGACAGCACTTTGAAGTCAGACATGCATTAAGGTTAGCATATAATTGAATATAACATGTAATCCCCCCAGCATTAGTCATAGGCCTCTTTCAATGTTTAGAAAGCAGCATGTCCGTATAAGAGCTTTTAAGGCGAGAGAGAGTCAACCGTCAATCCTCTGTCTTAGCCTGGGGGAGATGGAGGGATGAGACAGAGACAGAGAGGGAAGAGTGCTGTTGGTGTAAATGGAGGGAGTACTGCACTTATTCCAGATTAGGGGCAATCAGTGGAACAGCAGAAGGTAAGCTGCCATTTTCACCCCAGTCACACCACTCTACCGTCAGCCGCACGAAGAGTGGGGTTGGTGCTGGTCACTGAGACTGACAGTTCACAACACACAATGCTCCACTTCAACACAAACTAGGAGGGAGTTTATCATTCATTTCTGGAGATATAGAAATATGCCAAAAAGAGAAAGCATGTGTTGGAGAACAGGTTGAGGGTTTTCTTCCTTCAGGTAAGTGTGTAGTGTATACTGTCAAAAGGAGAAATACACATTGGAGATCATTGGAGGGTGCAGTTAGTGTCTCAAGATCCCAAGAAACGTCATTTTGTTCAGGGAGAATGATGTCAAAAGTCTATAGGTGAATGGGGTGGATATTCTTTTTATTTTGGGTTATCCATCAGAAGGTATAGAGTATGCCTAGGATGTGTCACAGCCTGTACTGTTATTGTAGATGTAGTGTCACTGCCTGTACTGTTACTGTAGATGCAGGATGTGTCACTGTCTGTACTGTTACTGTAGATGTAGTGTCACTGCCTGTACTGTTACCGTAGATGTAGTGTCACTGCCTGTACAGTTACTGTAGATGTAGTGTCACTGCCTGTACTATTAACGTAGATGAAGTGTCACTGCCTGTACTGTTAACGTAGACGTAGTGTCACTGCCTGTACTGTTACCGTAGATGTAGTGTCACTGCCTGTACTGTTACCGTAGATGTAGTGTCACTGCCTGTACTGTTACCGTAAATGTAGTGTCACTTTCTGTACTGTTACTGTAGATGTAGTGTCACTGCCTGTACTGTAACCGTAGATGTAGTGTTACTGCCTGTACTGTTACTGTAGATGTAGTGTCACTGCCTGTACTGTTACTGTAGATGTAGGATATGTCACTGCCTGTACTGTTACTGTAAATGTAGTGCCACTGCCTGTACTGTTATTGTAGATGTAGTGTCACTGCTTGTACTGTAGATACAGGATGTGTCACTGCCTGTACTGTTACTGTAAATGTAGTGTCACTGCCTGTACTATTACCGTAGATGTAGTGTCACTGCCCGTACTGTTACCGTAGATGTAGTGTTACTGCCTGTACTGTTACCATAGATGTAGTGTCACTGCCTGTACTGTTACCGTAAATGTAGTGTCACTTTCTGTACTGTTACTGTAGATGTAGTGTCACTGCCTGTACTGTAACCGTAGATGTAGTGTTACTGCCTGTACTGTTACTGTAGATGTAGTGTCACTGCCTGTACTGTTACTGTAGATGTAGGATATGTCACTGCCTGTACTGTTACTGTAAATGTAGTGCCACTGCCTGTACTGTTATTGTAGATGTAGTGTCACTGCCTGTACTGTAGATGCAGGATGTGTCACTGCCTAAACTGTTACTGTAAATGTAGTGTCACTGCCTGTACTATTACCGTAGATGTAGTGTCACTGCCCGTACTGTTACCGTAGATGTAGTGTTACTGCCTGTACTGTTACTGTAGATGTAGTGTCACTGCCTGTACTGTTACCGTAGATGTAGTGTCACTGCCTGTACTGTTACTGTAGATATAGTGTCACTGCCTGTACTGTTACCGTAGATGTAGTGTCACTGCCTGTACTGTTATTGTAGATGTAGGATATGTCACTGCCTGTACTGTTACTGTAGATGTTGTGTCACTACCTGTACTGTTATTGTAGATGTAGTGTCACTGCCTGTACTGTTACCGTAGATGTTGTGTCACTGCCCGTACTGTTACCGTAGATGTAGTGTCACTGCCTGTACTGTTACTGTAGATGTAGGATATGTCACTGCCTGTACTGTTACTGTAGATGTTGTGTCACTGCCTGTACTGTTACTGTAGATGTAGGATATGTCACTGCCTGTACTGTTACTGTAGATGTAGGATATGTCACTGCCTGTAATGTTACTGTAGATGTAGTGTCACTGCCTGTACTGTTATTGTAGATGTTGGATACGTCACTGCCTGTAATGTTACTGTAGATGTAGTGTCACTGCCTGTACTATTACCGTAGA
This sequence comes from Oncorhynchus masou masou, assembly GCF_036934945.1. Lineage (NCBI taxonomy): Eukaryota > Metazoa > Chordata > Actinopteri > Salmoniformes > Salmonidae > Oncorhynchus > Oncorhynchus masou. The sequence goes on from NC_088227.1 coordinate 19,544,449, forward strand.
TGAAGTGTCACTGCCTGTACTGTTACCGTAGACGTAGTGTCACTGCCTGTACTGTTACCGTAGATGTAGTGTCACTGCCTGTACTGTTACCGTAGATGTAGTGTCACTGCCTGTACTGTTACCGTAAATGTAGTGTCACTTTCTGTACTGTTACTGTAGATGTAGTGTCACTGCCTGTACTGTAACCGTAGATGTAGTGTTACTGCCTGTACTGTTACTGTAGATGTAGTGTCACTGCCTGTACTGTTACTGTAGATGTAGGATATGTCACTGCCTGTACTGTTACTGTAAATGTAGTGCCACTGCCTGTACTGTTATTGTAGATGTAGTGTCACTGCTTGTACTGTAGATACAGGATGTGTCACTGCCTGTACTGTTACTGTAAATGTAGTGTCACTGCCTGTACTATTACCGTAGATGTAGTGTCACTGCCCGTACTGTTACCGTAGATGTAGTGTTACTGCCTGTACTGTTACCATAGATGTAGTGTCACTGCCTGTACTGTTACCGTAAATGTAGTGTCACTTTCTGTACTGTTACTGTAGATGTAGTGTCACTGCCTGTACTGTAACCGTAGATGTAGTGTTACTGCCTGTACTGTTACTGTAGATGTAGTGTCACTGCCTGTACTGTTACTGTAGATGTAGGATATGTCACTGCCTGTACTGTTACTGTAAATGTAGTGCCACTGCCTGTACTGTTATTGTAGATGTAGTGTCACTGCCTGTACTGTAGATGCAGGATGTGTCACTGCCTAAACTGTTACTGTAAATGTAGTGTCACTGCCTGTACTATTACCGTAGATGTAGTGTCACTGCCCGTACTGTTACCGTAGATGTAGTGTTACTGCATGTACTGTTACCGTAGATGTTGTGTCACTGCCCGTACTGTTACCGTAGATGTAGTGTCACTGCCTGTACTGTTACCGTAGATGTAGTGTCACTGCCTGTACTGTAATTGTAGATGTAGGATATGTCACTGCCTGTACTGTTACTGTAGATGTTGTGTCAAGCTTAACATCCTTATCATTTATCGCCCTCCAGGTTCCCTCGGAGAGTTCATCAATGAGCTTGATGCCTTGATAAGCTCCTTTCCTGAGGACGGCTCACCTCTCACAGTCCTGGGCGACTTTAACCTCCCCACGTCTTCCTTTGACTCATTCCTCTCTGCCTCCTTCTTTCCACTCCTCTCCTCTTTTGACCTCACCCTCTCACCTCCCCCCCCCCCTACTCACAAGGCAGGCAATATGCTCGACCTCATCTTTACTAGATGCTGTTCTTCCACTAACCTCATTGCAACTCCCCTCCAAGTCTCCGACCACTACCTTGTATCCTTTTCCCTCTCGCTCTCATCCAACAATTCCCACACTGCCCCTACTCGGATGGTATCGCGCCGTCCCAACCTTCGCTCTCTCTCCCCCGCTACTCTCTCCTCTTCCATCCTATCATCTCTTCCCTCTGCTCATACCTTCTCCAACCTATCTCCTGATTCTGCCTCCTCAACCCTCCTCTCTTCCCTTTCTGCATCCTTTGACTCTCTATGTCCCCTATCCTCCAGGCCGTCTCGGTCCTCCCCTCCCGCTCCGTGGCTCGACGACTCATTGCGAGCTCACAGAACAGTGCTCCGGGCAGCCGAGCGGAAATGGAGGAAAACTTGCCTCCCTGCGGACCTGGCATCCTTTCACTCCCTCCTCTCTACATTTTCCTCCTCTGTCTCTGCTGCTAAAGCCACTTTCTTCCACTCTAAATTCCAAGCATCTGCCTCTAACCCTAGGAAGCTCTTTGCCACCTTCTCCTCCCTCCTGAATCCTCCTCCCCCCTCCCTCTCTGCAGATGACTTCGTCAACCATTTTGAAAAGAAGGTCGACGACATCCGATCCTCGTTTGCTAAGTCAAACGACACCGCTGGTTCTGCTCACACTGCCCTAGGACTGCCCGTTCCATGATCTCGCCATCACGGTTGACAACTCCATTGTGTCCTCCTCCCAGAGCGCTAAGAACCTTGGCGTGATCCTGGACAACACCCTGTCGTTCTCAACTAACATCAAGGCGGTGGCCCGTTCCTGTAGGTTCATGCTCTACAACATCCGCAGAGTACGACCCTGCCTCACACAGGAAGCGGCACAGGTCCTAATCCAGGCACTTGTCATCTCCCGTCTGGATTACTGCAACTCGCTGTTGGCTGGGCTCCCTGCCTGTGCCATTAAACCCCTACAACTCATCCAGAATGCTGCAGCCCGTCTGGTGTTCAACCTTCCCAAGTTCTCTCACGTCACCCCGCTCCTCCGCTCTCTCCACTGGCTTCCAGTTGAAGCTCGCATCCGCTACAAGACCATGGTGCTTGCCTACGGAGCTGTGAGGGGAACGGCACCGCAGTACCTCCAGGCTCTGATCAGGCCCTACACCCAAACAAGGGCACTGCGTTCATCCACCTCTGGCCTGCTCGCCTCCCTACCACTGAGGAAGTACATTTCCCGCTCAGCCCAGTCAAAACTGTTCGCTGCTCTGGCCCCCCAATGGTGGAACAAACTCCCTCACGACGCCAGGACAGCGGAGTCAATCACCACCTTCCGGAGACACCTGAAACCCCACCTCTTCAAGGAATACCTAGGATAGGATAAAGTAATCCTTCTCACCCCCCTTAAATGATTTAGATGCACTATTGTAAAGTGGCTGTTCCACTGGATGTCAGAAGGTGAATTCACCAATTTGTAAGTCGCTCTGGATAAGAGCGTCTGCTAAATGACCTAAATGTAAATGTAAATGTAAATGTGAAGGAGAGACCGCATGTTTCCGTTGCAGGCCGTGTCAGTGGCACTGTATTGTCCTCAAAGCGGGCAAAAAAAGTTATTTAGTCTGCCTGGGAGCAAGACATCCTGGTCCGTGACTGGGCTGGATTTCTTCCTGTAGTCCGTGATTGACTGTAGACCCTGCCACATGCCTCTTGTGTCTGAGCCATTGAATTGAGATTCTACTTTGTCTTTGTACTAACGCTTAGCTTGTTTGATAGCCTTGCGGAGGGAATAGCTGCACTGTTTGTACTCGGTCATGTTACCAGACACCTTGCCCTGATTAAAAGCAGTGGTTCGCGCTTTCAGTTTCACGCGAATGCTGCCATCAATCCACGGTTTCTGGTTAGGGAATGTTTTAATCGTTGCTATGGGAACGACATCTTCAACGCACTTTCTAATGAACTCGCACACCGAATCAGCGTATTCGTCAATGTTGTTATCTGACGCAATACGAAACATGTCCCAGTCCACGTGATGGAAGCAGTCTAGGAGTGTGGAGTCAGCTTGGTCGGACCAGCGTTGGACAGACCTCAGCGTGGGAGCTTCTTGTTTTAGTTTTTGTCTGTAGGCAGGTATCAGCAAAATGGAGTCGTGGTCAGCTTTTCCGAAAGGGGGGCGGGGCAGGGCCTTATATGCGTCGCGGAAGTTAGAGTAACAGTGATCCAAGGTTTTTCCACCCCTGGTTGCGCAATCGATATGCTGATAAAATTTAGGGAGTCTTGTTTTCAGATTAGCCTTGTTAACATCCCCAGCAACAATGAATGCAGCCTCCGGATAAATGGTTTCCAGTTTGCAAAGAGTTAAATAAAGTTTGTTCAGAGCCATCGATGTGTCTGCTTGGGGGAGGATATATACGGCTGTGATTATAATCGAAGAGAATTCTCTTGGTAGATAATCCGTTCTACATTTGATTGTGAGGAATTCTAAATCAGGTGAACAGAAGGATTTGAGTTCCTGTATGTTTCTTTCATCGCACCATGTCTCGTTAGCCATAAGGCATACGCCCCCACCCCTACTTCTTACCAGAAAGGTGTTTGTTTCTGTCGGCGCGATGCGTGGAGAAACCCGTTGGCTGCACCGCTTTCGGATAGCGTCTCTCCAGTGAGCCATGTTTCCGTGAAGCACAGAACGTTACAGTCTCTGATGTCCCTCTGGAATGCTTCCCTTGCTCGGATTTCATCAACCTTGTTGTCAAGAGACTGGACATTGGCAAGAAGAATGCTAGGGAGTGGTGCACGGTGTGCCCGTCTCCGGAGTCTGACCAGAAGACCGCCTCGTTTCCCTCTTTTTCAGAGTTGTTTTTTTGGGTCGCTGCATACGATCCATTCCGTTGTCCTGTTTGTAAGGCAGAACACAGGATCCGCGTCGCGAAAAACATATTCTTGGTCGTACTGATGGTGAGTTGACGCTGATCTTATATACAGTAGTTCTTCTCGACTGTATGTAATGAAACCTAAGATGACCTGGGGTACTAATGTAAGAAATAACACGTAAAAAAAAACAAAGAACTGCATAGTTTCCTAGGAACGCGAAGCGAGGCGGCCATCTCTGTCGGCGCCGGAAGTGTAACCCTACTGTAGATGTAGGATGTGTCACTGCCTGTACTATTACTGTAGATGTAGTGTCACTGCCTGTACTGTTACTGTAGATGTAGTGTCACTGCCTGTACTGTTATTGTAGATGTAGCATGTGTCACTGCCTGTACTGTTACTGTAGATGTAGTGTCACTGCCTGTACTGTTACTGTAGATGTAGAATGTGTCACTGCCTGTACTGTTATTGTAGATGTAGTGTCACTGCCTGTACTGTTACCGTAGATGTAGTATGTGTCACTGCCTGTACTATTACAGTAGATGTAGTGTCACTGCCTGTACTGTTACTGTAGATGTAGTATGTGTCACTGCCTGTACTATTACAGTAGATGTAGTGTCACTGCCTGTACTGTTACTGTAGATGTAGTGTCACTGCCTGTACTGTTATTGTAGATGTCGTGTCACTGCCTGTACTGTTAATGTAGATGTAGGATATGTCACTGCCTGTACTATAAATGTAAATGTAGTGTCACTGCCTGTACTGTTACTGTAAATGTAGTGTCATTGCCTGTACTGTTACTGTAAATGTAGTGTCACTGTCTGTACTGTTACTGTAGTTGTAATGCCACTGCCTGTACTGTTACTATAGATTTAGTGTCACTGCCTGTACTGTTACTGTAGATTTAGTGTCACTGACTTTACTGTCACTCTAGATGTAGGATTTGTCACTGCCTGTACTGTTACTGTAGATGTAGGATGTGTCACTGCCTGTACTATTACTGTAGATGTAGTGCCACTGCCTGTACTGTTACTGTAGATTTAGTGTCACTGACTGTACTGTTACTCTAGATGTAGGATTTGTCACTGCCTGTACTGTTACTGTAGATGTAGGATGTGTCACTGCCTGTACTGTTATTGAAGATGTAGTGTCACTGCCTGTACTGTTATTGTAGATGTAGGATGTGTAACTGCCTGTACAGTTACTGTAGATGTAGTGTCACTGCTTCTCCTGTTACTGTAGATGTAGGATGTGTCACTGCCTGTACTATAAATGTAAATGTAGTGTCACTGCCTGTACTGTTACTGTAAATGTAGTGTCACTGACTGTATTGTTACTGTAGACGTAGGATTTGTCACTGCCTTTACTGTTACTGTAGATGTAGGATGTGTCACTGCCTGTACTGTTATTGTAGATGTCGTGTCACTGCCTGTACTGTTAATGTAGATGTAGGATATGTCACTGCCTGTACTATAAATGGAAATGTAGTGTCACTGCCTGTACTATAAATGTAAATGTAGTGTCACTGCCTGTACTGTTACTGTAAATGTAGTGTCATTGCCTGTACTGTTACTGTAAATGTAGTGTCACTGTCTGTACTGTTACTGTAGTTGTAATGCCACTGCCTGTACTGTTACTGTAGATTTAGTGTCACTGCCTGTACTGTTACTGTAGATTTAGTGTCACTGACTGTACTGTTATTGTAGATGTAGGATGTGTAACTGCCTGTACTGTTACTGTAGATGTAGGATGTGTCACTGCCTGTACTATTACTGTAGATGTAGTGCCACTGCCTGTACTGTTACTGTAGATTTAGTGTCACTGACTGTACTGTTACTCTAGATGTAGGATTTGTCACTGCCTGTACTGTTACTGTAGATGTAGGATGTGTCACTGCCTGTACTGTTATTGTAGATGTAGTGTCACTGCCTGTACTGTTATTGTAGATGTAGGATGTGTAACATCCTGTACAGTTACTGTAGATGTAGTGTCACTGCTTCTCCTGTTACTGTAGATGTAGGATGTGTCACTGCCTGTACTATAAATGTAAATGTAGTGTCACTGCCTGTACTGTTACTGTAAATGTAGTGTCACTGTCTGTACTGTTACTGTAGTTGTAATGCCACTGCCTGTACTGTTACTGTAGATTTAGTGTCACTGCCTGTACTGTTACTGTAGATTTAGTGTCACTGACTGTACTGTCACTCTAGATGTAGGATTTGTCACTGCCTGTACTGTTACTGTAGATGTAGGATGTGTCACTGCCTGTACTGTTATTGTAGATGTAGTGTCACTGCCTGTACTGTTACTGTGGCTGTAGGATGTATCACTGCCTGTAATGTACCTCTTTGATCCTCTGGAGCAGCGGAGGCAGCCAGTCTTTGTTGACCTCACAGTGACTGTCCAGGAAGGTCAGGACCCCGGCCTTAGCCGCGTCCGCCCCACGAACCCTGGAGCGGATCAGACCTGTCAAAGAGGGGAAAAGAAAGGGAGATTCCTTATCTCTAACCACTGCTGTGTGTGTGTGCACTATACACGTGTGTCTACCTACCTGTGTCTGTCTGTGTCTAAACCCAACCACCGTGTCTAAACCCAACCACCGCGTCTAAACCCATCCACCGTGTCTAAACCCAACCACCGTGTCTAAACCCATCCACCGTGTCTAAACCCATCCACCGTGTCTAAACCCAACCACCGCGTCTAAACCCAACCACCGCGTCTAAACCCAACCACCGTGTCTAAACCCAATCACCGTGTCTAAACCCATCCACCGTGTCTAAACCCATCCACCGTGTCTAAACCCAACCACCGTGTCTAAACCCATCCACCGTGTCTAAACCCAACCACCGTGTCTAAACCCAACCACCGTGTCTAAACCCAACCACCGTGTCTAAACCCAACCACCGTGTCTAAACCCAACCACCGTGTCTAAACCCAACCACCGTGTCTAAACCCAACCACCGTGTCTAAACCCAACCACCGTGTCTAAACCCAACCACCGTGTCTAAACCCAACCACCGTGTCTAAACCCAACCACCGTGTCTAAACCCAACCACCGTGTCTAAACCCAACCACCGTGTCTAACCCCAACCACCGTGTCTAAACCCATCCACCGTGTCTAAACCCATCCACCGTGTCTAAACCCAACCACCGTGTCTAAACCCAACCACCGTGTCTAAACCCAACCACCGTGTCTAAACCCAACCACCGTGTCTAAACCCAACCACCGTGTCTAAACCCAACCACCGTGTCTAAACCCAACCACCGTGTCTAAACCCAACCACCGTGTCTAACCCCAACCACCGTGTCTAAACCCAACCACCGTGTCTAAACCCAACCACCGTGTCTAAACCCAACCACCGTGTCTAAACCCAACCACCGTGTCTAAACCCAACCACCGTGTCTAAACCCAACCACCGTGTCTAAACCCAACCACCGTGTCTAAACCCAACCACCGTGTCTAAACCCAACCACCGTGTCTAAACCCAACCACCGTGTCTAAACCCAACCACCGTGTCTAAACCCAACCACCGTGTCTAAACCCAACCACCGTGTCTAAACCCAACCACCGTTTCTAAACCCAACCACCGTGTCTAAACCCAACCACCGTGTCTAAACCCAACCACCGTGTCTAAACCCAACCACCGTGTCTAAACCCAACCACCGTGTCTAAACCCAACCACCGTGTCTAAACCCAACCACCGTGTCTAAACCCAACCACCGTGTCTAAACCCATCCACCGTGTCTAAACCCAACCACCGTGTCTAAACCCAACCACCGTGTCTAAACCCAACCACCGCGTCTAAACCCAACCACCGCGTCTAAACCCAACCACCGCGTCTAAACCCAACCACCGTGTCTAAACCCAACCACCGTGTCTAAACCCAACCACCGTGTCTAAACCCATCCACCGTGTCTAAACCCAACCACCGTGTCGTAAACCCAACCACTGTGTCTAAACCCAACCACTGTGTCTAAACCCAACCACTGTGTCTAAACCCAACCACTGTGTCTAAACCCAACCACTGTCAAATATTATGTTGTAAGTGTTTCTTCTCAGATACTCTGAACACAGTGAAGTCCCTGTATTGTCCATTTCATGCGTGGAGACAAGAGAGGTTTTAAAAAAGCCATTTGTGTCTGTTTATGGTGCAGCGAAGCAATTACAGCCCTTAGAGATGAGGGCCTAAATGGGGACATCACACTGTTAAGAAGTCTCAATGATCAGACATTCTGTCTGGTCTAAAGAGCGAAATCAATAGTCCCTGACATAGGACGGAGTGTCATTGTATGAAATTGCAGGACTCCCCTGTAAGTTCCGCACTACGCCGGGACTCCAGCCAATTAAAAAACCCATTTCATCCTCAATAACACTTTATTTTCTGGATGGCTGAGCTCACCTCCCCTCAACAGTTGCTAGAGGAAGCCTAACTCTGTACAGAACAGAGCTCGTGTTAAAGGAGGGTTGCTGCGGTATGCTTTTACAAACCAGAGTGAGAGAGAGAAAGCAAGAGGGAGAGAGAAAGAGAGAGAGAGGGAAAGAAAGAGAGAGAGAGAGTGAGTGAGAATAAATCATTTGTGTGTGTGTGTGTGTGTGTGTGTGTGTGTGTGTGTGTGTGTGTGTGTGTGTGTGTGTGTGTGTGTGTGTGTGTGTGCGTGTGCGTGTGCATAGTGATTACATTCACTAATAAAGCCTGATAGAGGTTGACATTGCATAACAGCTTCTGCTGTTTGTAGCATTAAAGACTGTTAACTACACCCAGGCCCCCTACACACAAACACGCTCATCAACACTGTAGTGGAACACTGAGGGTGGCTAATGAAACCAGCTCCAGGAATAAAAAGAGGTCTGCATAACAACAGCCTAGTGACACCATTTGATTTTGAGAAAACCCCTGAATTGGTTTAAAGATACAATCTAATTGGTGTTGTAATGACTTTTTTTACTTGATTAGGTATTATCGGAGAGACATTTCTTATTGTTGTAGGTGGAATCTTGGAAGTTGTCGTCTTGAGATTGGAGGTCTCTGCTTTTCATTAGTACAGCTGGAATCTAATTACCCATAATGCCTCACACTCCTGTCTCGCCACAACGACATACACGAGAACAACTATTTCGACCAGCACTTGTTGGCTACAGATTTCAAATCATCATCCCATTCCATTAAAATGTGCTCCCTCATCAACATTACAATTAAGTAATTTAGCAGACACTCTCATCCAGAGTGACTTGCAGGCGCAATTAGGGTTAAGTGCTTAGCTCAAGGGTATATCAACTAGTCGGCCCAGAGATTTGAACCAGCAACCTTTCAGTTACTGGGCCAACACTTAAGCACTAGGCTACCTGCCACCCATGTTCATAACTGACCCGTAAAAGCCAATATCAATCCCAGGGTCCGAATGGAAAATGATAGCAAGCAATGGCAGGTCACGACAGGCAGACCTGTGATTGAGGGCTCTAAAAAACCTCACAACTGCACACGTAAATGGCCCTGCACACGTAAATGGCCCAGAGGACTATCCGTCATTACAACGACCAACCTACTGAGCAATCATAGTGTGGCAGAGGCCCCGTCCAAATGGGTTCCATTAAACTGTAAAGCTGTTGTATATAAACACCATCACCCACTCCATACCTAGCCCCTTCAGCCCCCCTCCTCATCGCCACACTCTTTAATCCTCCCCCCACACCACCCCCTTCACCCTTAATATAATATATATGCCATTGAGCAGACGCTTTCATCCAAAATGCACTCACAGTTATACGTGCGTACATTTTTTATGTATGGGTAGTGCCCGGGAAACTAACACACAATCCTAGCATTGCAAGAGCCATGTTCTTACAGCTGAGCTACAGAGGACCACCCCTCTGTTTCTCCCCACACCCACTCACTGTTTGATGATGTTCCTGCCACCCTGCCAGATCAATGGCGTTTTCAGATGAGCCAGGTCCATATTTCCAAACAGAGAATCACTGAAAAGCTTCACCTAAACTCAGCAAAAAAAGAAACGTCCTCTCACTGTCAACTACATTTATTTTCAGCAAACTTAACATGTGTAAATCTTTGTATAAACATAACAAGATTCAACAACTGAGACATAAACTGAACAAGTTCCACAGACATGTGACTAACAGAATTGGAATAATGTGTCCCAAAAGTAACAGTCAGTATCTGGTGTGGCCACCAGCTGCATTAAGTACTGCTGTGCATCTCCTCCTCATGGACTGTACCAGATTTATCAGTTCTTGCTGTGAGATGTTACCCCACTCTTCCACCAAGGCACCTGCAAGTTCCCGGACATTTCTGGGGGGAATGACACTAGCCCTCACCCTCCGATCCAACAGGTCCCAGATCTGCTCAATGGGATTGAGTTCCGGGCTCTTCTTTGGCCATGGCAGAACACTGACATTCCTGTCTTGCAGGAAATCACACACAGAACAAGCAGTATGGCTGGTGGCATTGTCATGCTGTAGGGTCATGTCAGGATGAGCCTGCAGGAAGGGTACCACATGATGGAGGAGGATGTCTTCCCTGTAATGCACAGCGGTTGAGATTGCCTGCAATGACAACAAGCTCAGTCCGATGATGTTGTGACTCACCGCCCCAGACCATGACGGACCCTCCACCTCCAAATCGATCCAGCTCCAGGGTACAGGCCTTGGTGTAGCGCTCATTCCTTCGACGATAAATGCGAATCCGACAATCACCCCTGGTGAGACAAAACCGCGACTCATCAGTGAAGAGCACTTTTTGCCAGTCCTGTCTGGTCCAGCGACACTGGGTTTGTGCCCATAGGCGACGTTGTTGCCGGTGATGTCTGGTGAGGACCTGCCTTACAACAGGCCTACAAGCCCTCAGTACAGCCTCTCTCAGCCTATTGCGGACAGTCTGAGCACTGATGGATGGATTGTGCGTTCCTGGTGTAACTCGGGCAATTGTTGTTGCCATCCTGTACTTGTCCCGCAGGTGTGATGTTCGGATGTACCAATCCTGTGCAGGTGTTACACGTGGTCTGCCACTGCGAGGACGATCAGCTGTCCGTCCTGTCTCCCTGTAGCGCTGTCTTAGACGTCTCACAGTACGGACATTGCAATTTATTGCCCTGGCCACATCTGCAGTCCTCATGCCTACTTGCAGCATGCCTAAGGCACATTCACGCAGATGAGCTGGGACCCTGGGCATCTTTCTTTTGCCGTTTTTCAGGGTCCGTAGAAAAGCCTCTTTTAGTGTCCTAAGTTTTCATAACTGTGGCCTTAATTGCCTACCGTCTGTAAGATGTTAGTGTCTTAACGACCGTTCCACAGGTGCATGTTCATTAACTGTTTATGGTTCATTGAACAAGCATAGGAAACAGTCTTTAAACCCTTTACAATGAAGATCTGTGAAGTTATTTGGATTTTTACAAATTATCTTTGAAAGACTGGGTCTTGAAACAGGGACGTTTCTTTTTTGACTGTTTATTAATGGATTTATCTCTCCTTCACACCAAGGCTCCTAATCACTGTTCTAAAAGAGGTTTTACGATATAATCCATGCTCTGTCACATCACCCCCCTTATCTGTCACAGGCTGAGAACAAGTCAAGAAGGTAAACTGGGTTTTAGGTTTGTTTGCAAGAGGAGGTTTCATGTATTTCAGTCACTGAGTACAATGACAACTAGGGGAATAAACATAAAATACATAAAAGTACAAGAAAATGTTTGGCAATGACAACAGTCTATTGCGCCAGTCTACCATGAAATACTTTAAGACACTGAATGCTTCAACAATGACCAAAACAGCCCCATATCTTCCTGTATTATACAGTAACTGAGGTGGATGCTCTCAGATAGTATCCATACCCCTTGGTGTTACTAGGTGAAGCTGCTTTTGGAGATTTTGGGATGTCAGATTGTCAGCCTGTGAGGTGAGATGGGGTTCATATCCATTAGCCCTCCACTGAACCCACCTATCAGGGGAACTTCAAACGCCTTTGAGCGCTGGGGCACCTCTATCCACGCACAGCAATCTGCATCTCGTTACTGTCTGATTCCACTTCTCAGCTTTTCAACTTTATATTTCACAGACTGTATAATGTGCTGAATCTGATGACTCTCTGCCTTAACAGACAGAAAGGGTGGAGGGCTTTTAACTAGCATGCCGCACATGCTGCTTTTCAGCGTTTTTGAGTTTCCTTTTTCAAACTAGCCCTATTTAAAAGCTATTTATATGGCATCACTGAGAACACCCCTGTGGATTTATATAAATGTGACACAGGGAGCTGCAAAATAATAATCATGTCATATGAGTTTCCTGAAAACAATGACTCATAATACAATCTAATAGTTTCCTGTTTAGTAGTGCTCAGACTGTATACCAGTCAACCTTTTGATGTGTTGATATAATATATTATAGAGATACACAGACTAGATTCACATGTTGTCTAGTTGGGATCATGATGTATCTATGACACATACAGTGCCTTCAGAAAGTATTCACACCCCTTGACTTATTTTACATTTTGTTGTGTTACAGCCTAAATTCAAAATGGATTAAATCATTTTTTCTCTCTCACCCATCTAAACACAATACCACATAATGACAAAGTAAAAACATGTTTTTAATTTATGCAAATGTATGAAAATGAAAAACCGAAGTATCTCATTTACATAAGTATCTCATTTGCATAAATATCCACACCCCTGAGTCAATACTTTGTAGAAGCACTTTTGGCAGCTTTTACAGATGTGAGTCTTTATGGGGAAGTCTCTAAGAGCTTTCCACACCTGAATTGTGCAACATTTGCACATGATTATTTTAAAAATTCTTCAAACTCTGTCAAATTGGATGTTGATCATTGCTAGACAACCATTTTCAGGTCTTGCCACAGATTTTCAAGTCGATTTAAGTCAAAACTGTAACAGTTCATGTTCCTGCCACTCAAGAACATTCACTGTCTTCTTGGTAAGCAACTCCAGTGTAGATTTCAAATCAAATCAAACGTTATTGATCACATACACATATTTCGCAGACGTTATTGCGAATGTTGCGAAATGTTTATGTTCCTTGCTCCAACATTGCAGCAGTATCTAACAATTCACAACAACACGCACAAATCTAAAAGTGAAGAATGGAATTAAGAAATATATAAATACTAGGACGAGCAATGTTGGAGTGGCATTGACTAAAATACAGTAGAATAGATTACAGTATGTACATATGAAATGAGTAAAGCAGTATGTAAACATTATTAAAGTGACCAGTGATTCCATGTCTATTTACATAGGGCAGCAGCCTCTAAGGTGCAGGGTTGAGTAACTGGGTGGTAGCCGGCTAGTGATGACTGTTTAACAGTCAGATGGCCTTGAGATAGAAGCTATTTTTCAGTCTCTCAGTCCCAGCCTCGATGCACATGTACTTTCTGGATGATAGCAGGGCGAACAGGCCGTGGCTCGGGTGGTTGATGTCCTTGATGATCTTTTTGGCCTTCCTGTGATATCGGTGTGCTTTAGGTGTCCTGGAGGGCAGGCAGTGTTCCCTCGGTGACTGCATCGTCTGTGGATCTATTGTAAGCAAATTGAAGAGGATCTAGGTTGATCCTTAACTAGTATCTCAAAGCACTTCATGATGACAGATGTGAGGGCTACGGAGCGATAGTCATTTAGTTCAGTTACCTTTGCTTTCTTGGGTACAGGAACAATGTGTATATCTTGAAGCAAGTGGGTCCCCCCGTGTAGTTCTGGGATTTCTGCTCACCGAGGGAGATTATCAGTGGTCTTGTATGTCTTCCATTTCCTAATAATTGCTCCCACAGAATGCTGAGTTGCATCCAAAGAACACCATACCTACTGTGAAGCATGGGGGTGGAAACATCATGCTTTGGGGCTGTTTTTCTGCAAAGGGACCAGGACGACTGATCCGTGTAAAGGAAAGAATGAATGGGGCCATGTATCGTGAGATTTTGAGTGAAAACCTCCTTCCATGAGCAAGGGCATTGAAGATGAAACGTGTCTGGGTCTTTCAGCATGACAATGATCCCAAACACACCGAAGGAGTGGCTTCGTGAGAAGCATTTCAAGGTCCTAGAGTGGTCTAGCCAGTCTCCAGATCTCAACCCCATAGAAAATCTTTGGAGGGAGTTGAAAGTCCGTGTTGCCCAGCAACAGCCCCAAAACATCACTGCTCTAGAGGAGATCTGCATGGAGGAATGGGCCAAAATACCAGCAACAGTGTGTGAAAACCTTGTGAAAACATTTGACCTCTGTCATTGCCAACAAAGGGTATATAACAAAGTATTGAGATAAACTTTTGTTATTGACCAAATGTGATTTTCTGGATTTTTTTTCTCATTTTGTCTGTCATAGTTGAAGTGTACCTATGATGAACATTACAGGCCTCTCTCATCTTTTTAAGTGGGAGAACTTGCACAATTGGTGGCTGACTAAATACTTTTTTGCCCCACTGTATATGCCGTATAGCATATTCTCACTTCTTAATCCCCACTGATGTGTATCAAAGTAGTGTTGTGGAAGTATCCACCGTATCAATTAGCCTTTAGAGTAGAATAGAGATATCATGCACAAAGTAGCCTACACAATCGGGCCGCGTTTCAGCGAACTATCACCCAAGATGTTCATCAGATGTATATGCATTTTATTTTTCCATATATCTAGCCAAGTTTTTCCGTACTTCACACACGTGCTTCGCTTTCCAGTAGCTAAACTCTAGCTAGTTCAAGTCTGTGACTGTACTTCCGTTTGTACCACTGCACGGTAAACAAACGCACAAGCTGAAAATATTGAAAGCATGCGGTACACAGAATGCACTGCAGCCTAGTGCGGCATCCCCAACGTAGCGTTGCGGACTGCTATATCGACAATTAATGACTTCCACTGAAACGCGAAGAGTTTGATGCATCTGGTGGACATAAGGTGTACTAGAGTAGGTAGGAAAGACGTTTTTAAACGTATGATATCTGCCAGTAAATGCTAATGAAGGCAGCAATGGGTATGCAAACCAGGTATTGAAGAACTTTGGTCCGAAGTCTTAGTTGAATCTTTGTTGTGTGTAGTTCAGTCGTCATGTGCTGCTTGAATGGACATTTCTATAGGGTTTCACAAAAAAACCTTTCCAATTAAATTATGACGGCAAAGTAGGCCCCCTGGCACAATTATATTATAATGATTTGTATCAATCGGAATCCATTTATTTTGCAAACTCTGCCATCATATGTACACTGTAGATGTAACCTTCCAACTCCCACTCTCATACACATTTGTAACTTATTTTGTACATAATGTTTCTGCAACCGTATCTTACGGCAAAAAAAGAGCTTCTGGATATCAGGACAGCGGATCACTCACCTCGGATTAGACTAAGATTTTTTCTTCAAAAAATAAGACGCACAAGACATTCTCCAAACACCCAGCAGGGCCGACATCCCCGTTATTTGCAAGAGGAAGCGACACAGGTACAGAGGACAAAAAGCCGAATGCCTGGTCAGGACCCGGAACAGGCGAGTGGGAAAGCTGCCCATTAGACAATGCATATTTGTAAACAACAGCTGGTGCATGTAATCTAAGAAAGTCTCTAGATTTTGCTCGCCTGAAGTAGAGTATATTGTGATAAATTGCAGGCCACACTACTTGCCTAGAGAGTTATTAGCCATACTTTTCGTGGCTTTTCATTTACCACCACAGGCAGATGCTGGCACTAAGACCGCACTCAGTCAGCTGTATAAGGAAATAAGCAAACAGGAAACAACTCACCCAGAGCATCTAGTGGCCGGAGACTTTAATGCAGGAAAACTTAAATCAGTTCTACCAAATTTCCATCAACATGTTAAACGTGCAACCAGAGGGAAAAAAATTCTAGATTACCTGTACTCCACACACAGAGACGCGTACAAAGCTCTCCCTCGCCCTCCATTTGGTAAATCCGACCACAACTCTATCCTCCTGATTCCTGCTCACAAGCAAAAATTAAAGCAGGAAGCACCAGTGACTCGGTCTAAAAAAAAGTGGTCAGATGAAGCAGATGCTAAGCTACAGGACTGTTTTGCTAGTACAGACTGGAACATGGCATTGAGGAGTACACCACATCAGTCACTGGCTTCATCAATAAGTGCATCGATGATGTCGTCCCCACAGTGACTGTACGTACATACCCCAACCAGAAGCCATGGATTACAGGCAACATTCGCACTGAGCTAAAGGGTAGAACTGCCGCTTTCAAGGTGCGGGACACTAACCCGGAAGCTTACAAGAAATCCTGCTATGCCCTGCGATGAAACATCAAACAGGCAAAGCGTCATGCAGTTGTGGGTAAAGCATCAATACAGGGCTAAGATTGAATCATACTACACCAGCTCCGACACTCGTCTTATGTGGCAGGGCTTGCAAACTATTACAGACTACAAAGGGAAGCACAGCCGCGAGCTGCCCAGTGACATGAGCCTACCAGACGAGCTAAATCACTTCTATGCTCGCTTCGAGGCAAGCAACACTGAGGCATGCATGAGAGCATCAGCTGTTCCGGACGACTGTGGGATCACGCTCTCCGCAGCCGACGTGAGTAAGACCTTTAAACAGGTCAACATACACAAGACTGCGGGGCCAGACGGATTACCAGGACGTGTGCTCCAGGCATGTGCTGACCAACTGCAGGTGTCTTCACTGACATTTTCATTTTCAGCATGTCCCTGATTGAGTCTGTAATACCAACATGTTTCAAGCAGACCACCATAGTCCCTGTGCCCAAGAACACAAAGTCAACCTGCCTAAATGACTACAGACCCGTAGTACTCACGTCTGTAGCCATGAAGTGCTTTGAAAGGTTGGTAATGGCTCACATCAACACCATTATCCCAGAAACTCTAGACCCACTCCAATATGAATACTGCCCAAACAGATACACAGATGTTGCAATCTTTATTGCACTCTACACTTCCCTTTCCCACCTGGACAAAAGGAACATTTATATGAGAATGCTATTCATTGACTACAGCTCAGCGTTCAACACCATAGTACCCTCAAAGCTCATCATTAAGCTAAGGATCCAGGGACCTCCCTCTACAACTGGATCCTGAACTTCCTGACGGGCTGTCCCCAGGTGGTGAGGGTAGGTAGCAACACATCTGCCATGCTGATCCTCAACACTGGAGCTCCCCAGGGGTGTGTACTCAGTCCCCTCCTGTACTCCCTGTTCACCCACAACTGCATGGCCAGGCATGACTCCAACACAATCATTGAGTTTGCAGACAACACAACAGTGGTAGGCCTGATCACCCACAATGACGAGACAGCCTTTAGGGAGGAGGTCAGAGACCTGGCCGGGTGGTTCTAGAATAACAACCTATCCCTCAATGTAACCAAGACTAAGGAGATGATTGTGGACTACAGGAAAAGGAGGACCGAGCACGCCCCTATTCTCATCGACGGGGCTGTAGTGGAGCAGGTTGAGAGCTTCAAGTTCCTTGGTGCCCACATCAACAACAAACTAGAATGGTCCAAACACACCAAGACAGTCATGAAGAGGGCACAACAAAGCCTATTCACCCCCAGGAAACTACAAATATTTGGCATGGGTCCTGAGATCCTCAAAAGGTTTCACAGCTGCAACATCAAGAGCATCCTGAATGGTTGCATCACTGCCTGGTCTGGCAATTGCTCGGCCTCTGACCGCAAGGCACTTCAGAGGGTAATGCGTACGGCCCAGAACATCACTGGGGCTAAGCTGCCTGCCATCCAGGACCTCTACACCAAATTGTCAAAGAACCTAGCCACCCCAGTCATAGACTGTTCTCTCTACTACTGCATGGCAAGTGGTACCGGAGTGCCAAGTCTAGGAAAACAAGGCTTCTCAACAGTTTTTACCCCCAAGCCATAAGACTCATGAACAGGTAATCAAATGGCCACCCGGACTTTTTCCATTGTGTGCCCTCCCCAACCCCTCTTTAACGCTGCTGCTACTCTTTGTTTATCATATATGCATAGTCACTTCAACTATACATTCATGTACATACTACCTCAATTGGGCAGACCAACCAGTGCTCCCGCACATTGGCTAACTGGGCTATCTGCATTGTCTCCCACCCACCACCCATCAACCCCTCTTTTATGCTACTGCTACTCTCTGTTCATCATATATACATAGTCACTTTAACCATATCTACATGTACTGTACGTACTACCTTAATCAGCCTGACTAACTGGTGTCTGTATGTAGCCTCGCTACTTTTATAGCCTCGCTGCTGTATATAGCCTGTCTTTTTATTGTTGTTTTATTGCTTTACCTACCTATTGTTCACCTAATACCTTTTCTGCACTATTGGTTAGAGCCTGTAAGTAAGCATTTCACTGTAAGGTCTACACCTGTTGTATTCAGCGCACGTGACAAATACATTTTGATTTGATTTGATAGATCCCCTGAACGCAGCTCACATTCCAGTCCACTTTCCAACTCACACTCTCAACACAAAGATCCCCTGAACACAGCTCACTCTCCAGCCCACTTTCCAGCTCACACTCTCAACACAAAGATCCCCTGAACGCAGCTCACATTCCAGCCCACTTTCCAGCTCACACTCTCAAACACCTAGATCCCCTGAATGAAGCTCACTCTCCAGATCCCAATCACCTGAATTCTGATCACCTGTTCACACACCTGTATGTCATTATCACACACTATTTAGTTCAGTTCTTTGCACCCCATCATTGTGAGGTATTGTTTGTTTTGTGACACACTTCTATTCGGAGCATTGGGTTTCCCGTAATTTAATCCCCCTGTGTATGATAGTTTTGACCTGCCTCACTAATGATGCCTTTTGCCTATTCCATGCCTGTACTTTAGATTGAATTTCCTGTTATCAACCTGTTGCCTGATCTTCTGGATGATGTTACTTGCCTTTTCCCTGCCTGCACTGTTTCCTTTTTGGCCCCCCTGTGTATGACCTTCTGCCTGCCCCTGGACCCAGCTACCTGCCTCCTCCTGTGTTTGACCTACCTGCCCCTGGACCCAGCTACCTGCCTCCTCCTGTGTTTGACCTACCTGCCCCTGGACCCTGGACCCAGCTACCTGCCTCCTCCTGTGTTTGACCTACCTGCCCCTGGACCCAGCTACCTGCCTCCTCCTGTGGTCCTTTACAAATAAACACCTGCTGCACTCTGCGCTTGAAACCAGCTCTCTGTCTCCCATTGTGTTCATTGCAGTAGACCTACATTGTGGACTACAGTAAAGAAATCAAATGTCTCTTGCTAGGTGCCCAATTGAATTAAAGGGCAACTACACCCTCTCAAAAATACATCTCCTGATGTGGTTTCAGCAATGTTGTTCCAGTTTTCCATTTAAAACATAAACGGTTTCACACAGAGGCATCATCCCACTGGGCACAGATGTCATTTCAATGTCTATTCCACACTGGAAATGAAAATGAAATGAAATGACGTTACAACAATGTTGATTCTACCAGTGTGTGTCCAGTGGGTTTTGTTCACCAGGCGAGCCGTATGAGAGTGTTTTTGCCAAGTTAGGGTATATGCATTTCTCCAGGCACCACTCCGCCACTGCTCACAACGGGTGCTTTTCCGTGTGCTCTGAAATCATCTACTGCAGGCAGGCTACTAGTGCTCCAATTAGGTGAACCATCCTCCTGGTCTACTGTTATCGCCTCATGACAACATTCGGCTCTAATGCTGCTCTTCCCGCTCAGAAGACAACTGGTTGTGGGCTCAATGGTATGTGTTCAAGTTGAGGACACAATTGTGTACTGCACGGAAAAAATACTCTCAACACACACACACACACACATGCAAGCACGCACACGAATGAACTACATTACCTTCTCTCCTGTCATTCCGAAGACACTTTACTTTGGGCAACTTGGTGAGTAGAAGGCAGTCATTTGCTGAAAGAGAGCATTTGATTCAGGGTCAGATGCAATGTCCTCAACACTGTCACCCACACATTGCATGGTACTGGACATGAATTGCAATAAACACATTCACATTGACAGGGGAAATCTTTAAAATCACTGACACTTTTATTCCGGCAGATGACCCAGAATGGGAGAGCTCGTCTCATCGATCTCCAATCCATTTCCACACTGCCTCCTGCTGGAAGCGGCTCTATCTCTATCTCTATCTCTGTCTCTATCTCTGTCTCTAACTCTGTCTCTAACTCTGTCTCTAACTCTGTCTCTATCTCTGTCTCTATCTCTATCTCTATCTCTGTCTCTGTCTCTATCTCTATCTCTGTCACTGTCTCTATCTCTATCTCTGTCTCTATCTCTATCTCTGTCTCTGTCTCTATCTCTATCTCTGCTCACAGCTTCTCCTCTACTCTACTCACCATCTTCACTGTAGTCATCTAAAGTACCAGGATGATCTACTCTACTCACCATCTTCACTGTAGTCATCTAAAGTACCAGGATGATCTACTCTACTCACCAGAACTCACTGTAGTCATCTACAATACCAGGATGATCTACTCTACTCACCATAACTCACTGTAGTCATCTACAGTACCAGGATGATCTACTCTACTCACCATAACTCACTGTAGTCATCTACAGCATCATGATGATCTACTCTACTCACCATAACTCACTGTAGTCATCTACAGCATCATGATGATCTACTCTACTCACCATAACTCACTGTAGTCATCTATAGCATCAGGATGATCTACTCTACTCACCATAACTCACTGTAGTCATCTACAGCATCATGATGATCTACTCTACTCACCATAACTCACTGTAGTCACCTACAATACCAGGATGATCTACTCTACTCACCATAATTCACTGTAGTCATCTAGAGCACAAGGATGATCTACTCTACTCACCATAACTCACTGTAGTCATCTACAGCATCATGAGGATCTACTCTACTCACCATAACTCACTGTAGTAATCTAGAGCACCAGGATGATCTACTCTACTCACCATAACTCACTGTAGTCATCTACAGCATCATGATGATCTACTCTACTCACCATAACTCACTGTAGTCATCTACAGTACCAGGATGATCTACTCTACTCACCAGAACTCACTGTAGTCATCTACAATACCAGGATGATCTACTCTACTCACCATAACTCACTGTAGTCATCTACAGTACCAGGATGATCTACTCTACTCACCATCTTCACTGTAGTCATCTACAATACCAGGATGATCTACTCTACTCACCATAACTCACTGTAGTCATCTACAGTACCAGGATGATCTACTCTACTCACCATAACTCACTGTAGTCATCTACAGCATCATGATGATCTACTCTACTCACCATAACTCACTGTAGTCATCTACAGCATCATGATGATCTACTCTACTCACCATAACTCACTGTAGTCATCTAGAGCACCAGGATGATCTACTCTACTCACCATAACTCACTGTAGTCATCTAGAGCACCAGGATGATCTACTCTACTCACCATAACTCACTGTAGTCATCTACAGCATCATGATGATCTACTCTACTCACCATAACTCACTGTAGTCATCTACAGCATCATGATGATCTACTCTACTCACCATAACTCACTGTAGTCATCTAGAGCACCAGGATGATCTACTCTACTCACCATAACTCACTGTAGTCATCTACAGCATCATGATGATCTACTCTACTCACCATAACTCACTGTAGTCATCTACAGTACCAAGTTGATCTACTCTACTCACCATAACTCACTGTAGTCATCTACAGCATCATGATGATCTACTCTACTCACCATAACTCACTGTAGTCATCTAGAGCACAAGGATGATCTACTCTACTCACCATAACTCACTGTAGTCACCTACAATACCAGGATGATCTACTCTACTCACTGTAGTCACCTACAATACCAGGATGATCTACTCTACTCACCATAACTCACTGTAGTCATCTACAGTACCAGGATGATCTACTCTACTCTACTCACCATAACTCACTGTAGTCATCTACAGTACCAGGATGATCTACTCTACTCTACTCGCCATCCTCACTGTAGTCACCTACAGTACCAGGATGATCTACTCTACTCTACTCACCATAACTCACTGTAGTCACCTACAGTACCAGGATGATCTACTCTACTCTACTCGCCATCCTCACTGTAGTCACCTACAGCATCAGGATGATCTACTCTACTCTACTCTACTCACCATCCTCACTGTAGTCATCTACCAGGATGATCTCGTGAATCAGGTGGACAGGCGTCCGGTTCAGCACACTGCAAAAGGAAAGGGGAGAAACAGTAGAGTTAGTAGAAACTATTGCATTTCTTAAAGACGACAATCGTTACAGAGCTGCAAGTACTGTAATCTACTTTTCCCCCACATTATGGGAAAACTGAGAATGGCATTACGGCTTTAATAAACCAACACTATTTCATTAGTTCTGAAGATTAAAAAATTAAAAATTCATAACGTCAGCCCCCAAAATTCAATTTGGATGGTTTTTTATTAAGTGTATGGGAAAATACAGGAACACTCTTTCTGGCTGTAGCTCTTTTTCCCCCTAACACCATCCTTTCATATTAAACTCTCACTTTATAAGAACCACACTGGAATCCCCCTCTAACATTATCTCTCCTCTCCTGGGGCACATGGCTGAACAGCAGGTCATGGAGCGAGAAGAGATGGAGAGAGAGCTGCACCACCTCCCTCAAATTACTTCAACTTTTATCCCAGTCTGAATCGAGGCACATCCACCCTCTTCTCCTCCCTCACTGGCCCTCATTCCCTCTACCTACCACACCCACAAATTATCTCTCTCTCTCTATTCCCTGATCTACACCACTCCTCCCACCTAAAGCTAAACCTCTCTCCTCTCCTCTCCTCTCCTCTCAGCCTGGTCAACTTTCTGGAGAGATTACACACCCCAGTGGAGAGCAGAGCATGTCTACCCAGACAGCCAATCAGCATAACCATCCCTGTCCCATTACTGGTCAGGCGTGCTCCGGTTATAGCTGTGAAATTATGGAAGGGGACAACACAGTGATGCTCACAGGACTCAAGGTGGATTTGCTGTGTGATTTGTAGCATGGTGTGAGGGCATCTCTCTCTTTCCCTTCCTTTCTCTCTTTCTCTCACTGTCTTTCCACCCCCGCCCTCTCTCTCTCTCTCTCTCTCTCTCTCTCTCTCTCTCTCTCTCTCTCTATCTCCCTATCTCTCTCTCTCTCTCCTCCTCTCCTGTCTGGGTGAATAATTGGAGGGCTGTCAGGCTTGGAGGTCTGTTCTTCTATCGCTGTGCATGCTGGACCCATTCATCACTCCATTCCCCTCCTCCTCTCCCCCTCCTCTTCCCTCCCTCTCTATCCCGCTCCATCCACCCTCCACTAGCGCCTGATCCTCATGCCTTTATTAATGCCCCTGACAGAAATCCGTTCCTGGTGGCAACGGGAAAAGCTTTACAGTAAGACAGAGCCCTGATTCGGCTTCTAAATGCAGCCTAATCAGGGGAGGCGGATGACTATAGCCCTGTGGGCTATATCTACAACAGCAGCATCACTAATGTCTGCTGTAGACTTTATTCTAGACTGTATTTTCCCCTCTTTTTATGACAATCAGTCAGTTTCATATGAAGACTAAAATGCAATGTATTAGGCATGAATAACATGTAAGTGAAAGTTCTCTCAAACCATGTAAAATACCTAATATAGTGTGTGAGTCAGTGGTAAATGTGGCGAGAAGTTAGAGAAAACACAATTGAGTTGAGAGTCTCATGTGGGAGTTCCAAAACTGGGTCCAGACCGATACTGTAGAATTTGGCTACGACACTGACTGTTCCAAGAACATCAAACCCACTGAGAAAACATTTATTCTGCGCTGGGTGTAGACAGTACCGTACGTCAAATCTATTATTGATTGTCGGATGACTGCGAGATGAAAGATTGACAGACATATTTGTGAATATTGTTTTGGGGGGGGGGGGAAACAGAGCTGGAAACCTACAAATATTAGGCAATGAACCATTTTCAATACAAAAACGGATGAATTGGCATCATTCCAAAGCCAGGTTAGGTAATATGTCCTTTCAAAATGAAGCGAACACAAACCATGTGGAATTACTACCGACAATAAAAAGGACTGGGTTAGCAGAGCGGTAGAAATGTGTTTACTGTACATTGGGGTCTAAGAATGTCATTATATTGATTCCTGCTGTGTTTATGGGGTGGCTCAGCACTTTGCGTCCACACTCACCACCCAAACACAGGAGAGAAGGCCTTTGACTGCCAAATTCATTTCTGTTTCTCCTGATGCATTCCAAAATGCCTGAGTAGGAGGAATACATTATGAGTAAACACAGCATCAATAAAATCCATTGTGGCACATGCAGGAATAGGTGACATTTGGAAAATAATATAGTCTACATTACCCACCGGGCACGGACGTCATTTCAACATTTAGTTTTGAGATAATTCCTTTACGTTGATGACTTTTTGCAAATCCAATACATTTTCCACGTCGATTCAACGTCATCACATGGAATGTTTTTTGGGGGAAATTACGTGGAAACAACGTTGATTCAACCAGTTTTTTCCCCGATGGGTATTTTCTCATTTGTTTAGTACTGATCGTCATGAGTCCTGAAGGCGCCAGTGTGCGGCACCTCTCTGTGTTAATCACACTACTCACAACCCATTAAGACAAGTTTCAACCACCTCCTTCTCCTCTATGGCTGTCTGGCACAGAGAGCGTCTCGTCAAACATCAGTAGAATATAGCATCCCGGTGTAGTATGGGGTCAATGACTGTTTCCCTGTTCTTTAGTTTTCTCTACCTACTGGGGATATGAAAACACAGGCCTATCCTTCCTGCTCCTCCTCTCCTCACCTCACCTCTCCTCGCCTCTCCTGACTTCACTATTCCTCCTCTTTCAATCCCCCCTTTCCTCTCATTTCTTTTCCTCTACTTTCCACTCTCATCTCCTCTGTGTATTCATTATCTCTACCTCTCGTCCCTTACCCTCCCCTCTTCTCACTTCCATATTATTCTCCTCCCCTTCCCCTCTCTTCTCCTGATCTATCAGTCCCAGCACTGTCTTGGGAGAGCAGGGTCTGAAGAGGGTTTCCAGCCTGTCCCCCCTCCACCTCTGAGGGTTCTGAGGGCTGGACTCTAGTAATAGCCTCTGTCAGCACTAACACAAATCAAAGAGAGAGGTCCACAGCCTGCTTTTCAACTTCGCTCTGTATCAATGTTTGGTTCTGGCGTCAGAGAACGAGAGAGAGAGAGAGAGAGAGAGAGAGAGAGAGAGAGAGAGAGAGAGAGATAGAGAGAGAGAGAGAGAGAGAGAGAGAGACAGATGAGCTAACAGACAGACTGGCTGACGATTCTGGTGGGCTGTGCATCAGGGGGTCTATCTAGGTCTAACCAGCCCATGAACCCCAGACAACTTGATTAATGCAGAGAAATCTCAGGAGATGAGGGTTGTTGTTGTTTTTCTTATTAGCTACATCACCGGCGGCAGCAGCCGCAGCGTGTGGTGGAGGGCTGAGTGAGGCGGAGGTTGTGTAATTACATGCAGGGAGAATGGAGGCCGTCATGATTACACAAACATGCCGACAGACATGGAGCACTGTGCTAATTAAACCCCACCCACTGAGGCTGAGGCCCCTGAGGGCCACAGGGAGGGTACTGGTACTGTGCCACCTCAGGAGGTATTTACCTGCTGGGCTATGTGGCTCAGAGTGCTGTATACAGTGCACTACCCTGGACAAAGATGTATGTAATGAAGTAGGCACAGAAACAGAGAGAGAGAGAGAGAGAGAGAGAGAGAGAGAGAGAGAGAGAGAGAGAGAGAGAGAGAGAGACATCAACAAATTGGCCACTATTCTAGAAAAATCCTTAGCTCCTGGTGTTCCTCCTTAGCTCCATGTCTGTCACCCACAGAACATGGCCTACAGCAGAGCCTGGACCTGCTAGAGCAGTACTGCCAGACCTGGGCCCTGGCAGTAAACCCCAAAAAGACAAAATAATTTCCAGAGAAGATCCAGATCTCAGGGAATTAGAACAAAGGTCGCAATTGGTACAAAATATATAGAGTACTGCACACACTACAATTACTTAGGTTTAAAAATAAGCTCAAGTGGACACCTTAATGAGGCAGTGAACGAACTGAGAGAGAAAGCACGCAGGGCATTCTACGCCATTAAAAAAACAAGTTCAAATTGAAATACCTATTCAAATTTGGATAAAACAAATTGAATGTGTCATTGAACCAATTGCACTTTATGGCCGCGAGGTGTGGGGTCCACTTGCAAAACAAGATTTCATCAAATGGAACAAACACCCCATTGAAACCCTGCATGCAGAGTTCTGTAAGATTCTCCTACATGTCCATAGGATAACTACAAACAATGCATACAGGGCAGAATTAAGCCAATATCCACTAATAATAAAAACTCAAAAAAGAGCAATTAAGTTTTGAAAACATCTCAAATACAGTGACACCCTCTCATATCATTACCAAGCCCTGCAATGCCAAGAGCAAAGAAAAGACTCCCCTCATCCAGCTGGTCCTGGGGCTGAGTTCACAAACCTGTTCTACTAACACACTGAAGCCTCAGGACCAGAACATCCAATCAATCCGAATAAACCAAATTTACAACACAGTCAAAACAAAACTACATTGCTTATTGGGAAACACAAGCACAAGCACAAAGCAAAATGCAGTGCTATCTGGCCCTAAATCGACAGTACACCGTGGCTAAATATTTTACCATGGTTACTGATCAAGACCTTAGAAACAGAAAACCAGGCTCCCTGTAGAGGAAAGGCTGCGCAACCACTGCACAACAGCAGAACCTGAGACAGAGCTGCATTTCCTGACAAAATGTCAAAAACATAAAACAATTATAGACTGTCATTTACTCACATTTGAAACCTATATTCAAGGTTTTAAAGACCTCTCTGATGGGAGTGGGCTACCCATCCTGTTGGGGGAGGACACAGAGAGCTGTGGGTTGGCAGCGCGCTATAATGTTGCTTGCCAATAGATGAGGGACAGTGTCTGACAGACCAATCAACCTGCACATATCCTCTACTGTATGCTTATTGTTCAATGTATGGTTATTTTGCCCCTTGGTTATTGTTGTTACTGTTTCTTATTATTTTATTATTGTAAATATCCACAGTACGCTTTGGCAATATGTACATTGTTACATCATGCCAATAAATCAAATCGAATTGAATTGAATTGAGAGAGAGACAGAGGGAGAGAGGGAGAGAGAGAGAGAGAGAAAAAGAGAGAGAGAAAAAGAGAGAGAGAGAGAGAGAGACAGAAAGAGAGAGACGTGTGTGTTTTCTAGATGAATTCATTATCAGAAAAGTAAACTGCTATTTGCTGCTTCCCTGTTGATATTGTTTGGGATGGAGCCTGAAGCTAGGCACCATTATATCCTGAGCCTCTGAGCCTGCAGTGAAGCAACGGCCTCAATTACAAACCTTTTTTTTTTTTTGCAGGAGAAGTGTGTAATTGTGATAAAGTTGCAAACGGAGAAGCCGTCCAAAAACCACAGGGACGGGCAGGCTGTAACCTACTGGGAAGTATTGTCTTTTAATTGGTTGAAACGGCAGAGAAAATGAAAATGGTTTGGGGCAGACGCATAAACTGGACAGTTTCTCCTGAGTGGAGCGGTGGTCAGGACTCTCTGCGTTGATCATTAAGCGATCACACAGAGAGCTGAACCGGCTTCAGGAAAGGTTGACAAGGGAGGTCTGACGCTGGGCTGTATTGTGCTGAGGCAAGCTGCTGAGGCAAGCTGCTGAGGCAAGCTGCTGAGGCAAGCTGCTGAGGCAAGCTGCTGAGGCAAGCTGCTGGGGCATGCTGCTGGGGCATGCTGCTGGGGCAAGCTGCTGGGGCAAGCTGCTGAGGCAAGCTGCTGAGGCAAGCTGCTGAGGCAAGCTGCTGAGGCAAGCTGCTGGGGCATGCTGCTGGGGCATGCTGCTGGGGCAAGCTGCTGGGGCAAGCTGCTGGGGCAAGCTGCTGGGGCAAGGTGCTGAGGAAAGCTGCCGAGGAAAGCTGCCGAGGCAAGCTGCTGAAGCAAGCTGCTGACACCCACGGACAGGGAGAGGTGAGGAGGAGGTGAGGCAGAAGTGAGGCAGCTATGGGGAAATTCAAGGGTCAGGCTGGGAAGTCAATAGAGGGATTTGGCACTTGGGTGTCGGGGTTAAGTGGGGAGTCCATATGAGTAAGGCAAAGGTCTGAGAGCAAACTGACTGTGACCTAGTCCAGAGTCAGTAAACAGGGCAGGCTCAGGGGTCTCTTACCTTCTGATGGTGCGTAGCAGAGTAGAGCGGGCCTCGTTGTGGAAGGTGATGACAATGGAGGTGGAGGGCAGATCTGGGTCATAATGTAGCGTGGTGCACCTGAGAGAGAGAGAGAGAGAGAGAGAGAGAGAGAGAGAGAAACAGAGAGAGAAACAGAGAGAGAAACAGAGAGAGAGAAACAGAGAGAGTAAAGCCCCTTGAATTGAGACAGACAGACAGACAGACAGACAGACAGACAGACAGACAGACAGACAGACAGACAGACAGACAGACAGACAGACAGACAGACAGAGAACATTTCAGCAGACCATCAGCCAACAGCCAACTCGACATAAAACAACTCCTTACAGTTATTGTCGGCTAGAGAGCTACAGCCTTACAGTCACTAACTTTGTGCTTCTTTTGATACCTTCACATACTGGATAACAACATCTTACCTGCCTCTGACTGGAATTCCAGAGTCAAAGCCACATAGCAAAGCCAAGGATAGGCAGACAGTGTTCTGCACTTCCAATAAACCATTAAAAACGGACAGTGTTGAGGACAGTGTTGCTAAGGGTAACTAGACAAAAGCATGCTGTTGTGTGAGGAAGGACAGCACTGTGAAAACGTGATGAGAACAATAAAGACAGCCATGCTAGGACAGAAACCTGAGGAGGCGCAGCTCTATAAATGATAGATGAGCAGCGAGGAGCTCATTATTAAAACAGTATCCCACAACACAGCTACCTCTGACCAGACGATGTGCGGGCTCCCGTGTGGCGCAGTGGTCTAAGGCACTGCATCTCAGTGCAAGAGGTGTCACTACAGTCCCTGGTTTGAATCCAGGCTGTATCACATCCGGCTGTGATTGGGAGTCCCCATAAGGTGGCGCACAACTGGCCCAGCGTTGTCCGGGGTAGGCCGTCATTGTAAATAAGAATTTGTCCTTAACTGACATGCCTGGTTAAATAAATGTAAAAAAACATCTCAGGTTAAGCTGGCTGGCTGGGGCAGGAACAATTGTCTTAGAAGAGAGGATATAGGACTAACAGCAGATGGGACACACACAAACACACTACCCAATTAGATACGACTGAGGAATAATAAAGATAATTGGCACACTGGACTTTGCCTCATAACAATCATCAATGACTAAGATTTAAGAATGACTATCCGTGAGTTCTTTCCTAATTTATTGAAAAGTGGGCATTTAAAAAAGAAAGGGGCTTTTATTCCTTAGCTCTTTGTGCAGAAGACTATGGCCTTGTCCGAATACCCTTCCTTGCGTTCTATATAGTAGGCCTTTTGGCTATCCGAAAATAGAATGTTTCATAGTGTAAGACATTTTCGAGAATTGAGTTTGCTTTAAATGCCAGG
This sequence comes from Oncorhynchus masou masou, assembly GCF_036934945.1. NCBI lineage: Eukaryota > Metazoa > Chordata > Actinopteri > Salmoniformes > Salmonidae > Oncorhynchus > Oncorhynchus masou. The sequence continues at coordinate 19,574,158 of NC_088227.1, forward strand.
ATGTCCTAGTCATTTAGGCTTTTCGTCTCGTAGGATTCACTGCACACTGCTGAGGAAGACGGTCCTCTTCCGGACACACACGTTTTTGACAACAACAGCTGATAATCAGAAAAGGTCATGTAACCAAAATGAACGAATGGTGGGAAATGAAATGATGCATTCTCAGTATGGACAAGACTAGTATGCTGATTTCAGTTGCTCACTGCTAATGTTTTAACTAAACAGTGCGTTCTAAATAGTATGTGCTGCGAGTTGTACACCGTATGTTTTAGTAAGTAGCAGGCAAAACCCTAATCGGTACCCAGCAGTGGCATGGTGCAGCACTACCAAAAACATGCCAGCCTCCACAAAGTCCTGCTACATGGCTGAAGAGAGGGGCGTGTGTGTGTGTGTGTGTTTACTCCGAGACAGAAGATGCTAACCCATCTGTGACCAATGTGGAGAACACAGACTGTAATTCTGTACACTTCTGTTCAAAAGACACCAACAATCAACACCCTCTCTCTCTTGCTCTCTCTCACTCTCTCTCTCTCTCTCTCTCTGTCTCTCTCTTCAGCTCATGATGATTCATTCCATTTTTCCAGTGCAAAGATAAGATAACAAGTCTGACTTGTGCTGAAAGACAGGCGCTCGGGTGACGATAAGGTCACCGCTGTTGTTATTTTCTGCTGTCGTCAACACTACTGTTTTGAGTCACTTCGCCATGAGTTTGATGTGCTTTCTCCTCAGCAGTCTGCTCTGTGTGTGCCGAGATTCACAGAGAAACATCAAGGGAGCTGTGTGCCAGACAGATAAGCACAGGAAGGACCAGCAAACAAACACAAATGATAATTTCACATTTATTTTAAACTTGGCTCAAATCAAATTAGCCATTGAATTCAACAGTTTTCCTGTTGCTTCATAAAAAGCTGCACATTGAGTGCCCTAATGACAAACACTGGTCTCTCTGTGGGATTCTTTCATCCTTTTAGAGCCAGGCTAGCAGAGAAGTTCTGTAGATGTTTTCTTTTCAAAGCCTGGGTGGACGAAGTGGGTCTTTGGAGACGTTTTTCAGATTAGCATGCAGATGGTGCTAGAATCATTCATATTTTAGCACAGCTGTTTGGGGGACCGCTTGTCCTCTCTGTATGTATACAGCCTCTGTTATTGAAGCCTTCTGAAAGTTCACATAAGGGTGAGAGAAACAGGAGTGTGATGGGGTGGTCAGGGGTCAGGGTGATACATGGACATCTGATGCCCCTATCTGTATGTATATCTGTGCCTGAAGGGCCTGTTCCCCAATACAGTACTCCCCTTCAGTGAGTTATTCAAACTGTGGGCAGTACGGACGCGGAGCAGCTGACTGCAACACCTGTCACCACATTTGTTTGGCACAGAAAAACGCAGATCGGTTGAGATGTACCTGGCAAATACTGACAGGTCTGTTTTGTTTCACTGGCAAAGAGTCAAGTGCTTCTGCTCCTCTCCTATCTCTCCTCTCTTATCTCTCCTCTCTCTCCTCTCCTCTCTGCTCCTCTCCTATCTCTCCTCTCCTCTCTGCTCCTCTCCTATCTCTCCTCTCCTATCTCTCCTCTCCTCTCCTCTCTGCTCCTCTCTCCAATCTCTCCTCTCCTGTCCTCTCTGCTTCTCTCCTATTTCTCCTCTCCTATCCTCTCTCCTCTCCTCTCCTATCTCTCCTTTCCTCTCCTCTCCTCTCCTCTCCTCTCTGCTTCTCTCCTATTTCTCCTCTCCTATCCTCTCTCCTCTCCTCTCCTATCTCTCCTTTCCTCTCCTCTCCTCTCCACTCCTCTTCTCTTCTCTTCTCTTCTCTTTTCTATTCTTCTCTTCTCTTCTCTCCAATCTTGCGCTAAAGCCTACATCTATTCAAAGCTCTCTGTTTTCTTACACTTGTTTCAAGAGAGCGTTATCTCAGAGGCATAAGCCGTAGCGCAGCGTCACAGCAACAGCTTACCTCAAACACACACCTCTCAACACCAGGCTTTTGAGAATCTCAGAAAATCTCCTCTGGCCCACTTAAACGGGGCACAATTCATATCACCTTGTGGGTGGTCAACAGCTACTCTCAGGGGGAGAGAGAGAGCGAGAGTGAAAGTGCGTGCGTGCCCGCTCGAGAGAGAAGCCTCCAGCAAACTAAACACAAGATACAGTCTTGATGGAGGAAATGGCAGCGTACAACATAATCCCATTTATTTCTGGCATATTAACCAGAGAGAGAGAGAGAGAGAAAGAGGGAGAGAGAGAAGAGAGGAAGATATATAGAGAGCTGTCCTCATTATCCTGACTTCAAGCCATTTGCAATTCACCATGCTCTTTACAACAACACTAGTGCCAAGGCAGTAATAGTGCCCGACTGTGGTGGTCACATTCAAGAAGCTGTGACCTAGATTGTGGCCGGGCAAGTGGGCGGGCACATAGCAGGGTGCGGTCAAAGAACACCCATCTCCTCACACCCACACACCCACACACACAAGCCTGTAAACCCCACAGGACAGTCTCCCGATCTGGAGTTCCGTTCCATCGACTGTAATGTAGACACGCCTCTTTTGGAGGGACTATCTTGGTGGGAACATTGGGTATAGTGAGGCAGCCTGGGGCCAAAAAGCAACTCTAGCCTCATAGGAGAAGAGACAGTGGAGGCTGTAGCAGAGATCTCTGTGGTGGATCCCTACAAAGTTGGGGCGGCAGTGTAGCCTAGTGGTTCGAGCATTGGACTAGTAACCGAAAGGTTGGAAGTTCAAATCCCCGAGCTGACAAGGTACAAAATCTGTCATTCTGCCCCTGAACAGGCAGTTAACCCACTTTTCCTAGGCCATCATTGAAAATAAGAATTTGTTCTTAACTGACTTGCCTAGTAAAATAAAGGTAAAAAAAAAAAGTACGAAAGGGAAAATCCTTCAGTATGGATAAGTAACTGAAGGAGAGAGGGACCCCATTAGTAGTTAATCATTGATTCTTGTCCTGTTTATGATGTGTGTATCTTGTTTTACATTAACACAGAACTACCAGAGAAATGAGTAACTATGACATTCAAATATGATCTTGAATGTAATCTACGATGCGTTACACCACCTGCCCCGAGACTCTCCAAGTTCCATAGAAGTGCCATATCTTCCTCATTATAAGTGTACGGTATACTTGAATACCATTGTTGGTTTTACAGAAACTAGGACTTTTCCTTAAAAAGCATTTTTTTTCTAGAAGCATGAATTAATTGAAGAGATCGAAGGAAGATGGTGTTATTGAAGGATATTAAAGGGTCGTTCCACCAACTTGATTTCACCTCATTTGAACATCCTGCCATAAAGAGCACACATTGAACTTCATAAGAAAACATGCTTTTCCATGTCAAGAGGCTAAATAAAAAAATGGCTGTGCCTATAGTAAGTGACTACTACTGTATGTGCCAAATAATGTAACAGGGATGACTGTAACAGAAAAAAAGGTAAAAACAATTCTAGCCTGCCTATCTATTAGACTCATCCTCACTCTCTCTGTGGACCAGCACAGCAAACATGAAACATAATCCATTGAGAAAGACTAGTCCACAGAGACAGAGCACAGGAATAATGCCTGAAATTACAGGGAAAAGGGTCTTTGCTTTCTGAAAACTGCCATAGCTTTCCAATGTCATCGCCAGCAATCCCCTCCTCACACTAGATGGTTGTTTACAGGCTACAGGTAGTGATTGGTATTAGCGCCATAGGCTACAGCTAGCTGGGTTACATCAGGTATGGCTACCTACTGTACCAACATCCACTCACCAACCTCTCCCTCACCCTCCCTCCCTCCCTCCCTCCCTCACCCCATCCCCTCACACACAATCCCATCTGTCAGAGAGCGATGGTGTCCGCAGCCCCGAAAAATTACCTGCCTCGCTCATTGCTCAACGCACACACACACACACACACACACAGAAGTCAACGTAGCATGCTGCGCTGTTTAATTGTGTCAGCTAGACCAAAGTCCCCGGGTCAGATTAAGAGTGCCAGACTGCCATCTTAACGTTACTGTACCACAAGGTCACACCGTCCCATCCCCCTCAAATAGACCCTGGCATGTGATGCCAGCCTGGGACACAGGGTGTGGCGACTGGATACAAGCTTCACAAATGTTTTTTATTTTCAAATCATTTCGAGTCTGTCTATCTATGGGTTACAGGGTCGGCATGTTATGCTCAACCCGCTCAGTTTTCACCACAAAACACTAGGAAATGGCCAAAAAGAGAAGAACTAGCTCATTGAAGTCAACGTAGCATGCTGCGCTGTTTAATTGTGTTATCTGGACCAGCTCATATGGTTTTACACTATGATTTGACTATTAGATGTTCAATGTTTCACCATATTGCCACGTTCTGACCTTAGTTCCTTTGTTTTGTCTTTGTTTTAGTATGGTCAGGGCGTGAGTTGGGGTGGGCAGTCTATGTTCCTTTTTCTATAATTTGGGATTTCTGTGTTTGGCCTGGTATGGTTGTCAATCAGAGGCAGCTGTCAATCGTTGTCCCTGATTGAGAACCATACTTAGGCAGCCTGGTTTCACTTTTGAGTTGTGGGTGATTATTTTCCGTGTCAGTGTTCGTTCCACACGCAACTGTTTCGGTTTTGTTATTTCACCTTGTCGTTTATTGTTTTGTTCAGTGTTCATTATTCTTATTAAACGATACGGACACTTACCACGCTGCGCATTGGTCCTCCGATCCTTCCTGCTACTCCTCCTCGTCATATTAAAATGAGAGTTCAGTTCACATCACAGGTTTGACTTTAAAATGAGGGACAGGTGTATGTGAAACACTAACCACATTAAATACAAACTCTTAAATACAAAATCTTCAGAAATGACTTTACGGTGATGGTGAAGACTTCTTGAGATTAAGTGGGTTTAATAAACATCTCCCTAGAAGTCACATGGAGGGACACGTCAAAATGCATGAAGTGGATGAATTGAATTCTCCATGTGGTCTATATTAAAGGGCACTTCATTTAATATAACAGGCTTTTAAAATGCTATATTGGTGAGCAATTTATACTTAAAATATCAAAAGGGATGCGAAAGGCACTCATTTCCTGGAACAACCCAGAAGCTCTCCGTCATGAATCCAGGCCACCAGATCTGAGAGTGTACCAGCCAGCTAAACCCACTGCTCTCCCTTCCTGACATCAATGCCTCATCAGGATTTATTCTTGTTCAGGCACATATGTGCGACATCATATCTCTGATGAGATTTGAGGATAGGAGGTGGAGCTTTCCTCTCCTCTTCCTCTCCTCTCCTCTCCTCTCCTTCTCATTACCACTCACTCACAGGGAATGGTGTGGGTTCGGATACAGTAACTTTTATCCATCATGTCTGGTCTGCTCATGTATCACACACACAACTATATCCTAGTCCATAGATGCAACCCAAAGTAGATCTTAACACCAATCTTCTACATTAGTGGTATGTTCAACATTCATTAAAATTCACAGCTGCTCTGTGGAGACTGGATATAGTGATTTATTAAAGTGGTGAAGAAAGCATGTCTCGAGGGAGGACAGTAGGCAATGTTCTGGTTTGAAAATAGAGCTCCCATTAGTATGTTTTATCATATTCATCAGCCAAGTCACAGGTCCTTCAGTGACCAGCAAGAGTTCTTCCTCTGTTTGGAAAACATGAGTGTTGTTTCTGCAGTCAGGGAAATGTGCACCCTGGCACTACTAGAATATGAATGTGTTTGCATCAGAAAACTTGTCATGTGTTCTTCCTAAGGATCACCATTTAGAAATTGCAATGTTGTATGTTGTAGACTGAAAGAAATGTATTTTTCAGGCCAATACGGCTGTTTTTCCTTTCGTTATTGTCACAACGAAATTGACATACTGTATATTATAATATATTCCCAGAGAGAATTATTATCATGAGGTCAAATCTACTGTAACAAAGCTACATTTCACCAGGCAGCAGCTCTTTGAGTCTGACTGTAACAACAGAGTGGTTGACAGGTTTTCACAGGTCTCTGCAGTGCTATGTGCATGAGGTCCCTTAAAGCAGAGCATCACTTGAAAGCCAGATTTAAATGAATATTGCCATGCATTCCCCCAGCCTGGAAGTATGACTCTCTCTCTAACTCAAACTCCTACCTGCCTGCCACCCAGTAGAAGTGATTCAAATCGGGCAAATCCAAATACATTGAATAAGAGCAGCCCTGGTGTGCTTCCCAGCTGTGAGCCCCAAGTTAAATCTCTCCTCGGCGAGAAGAGAGGAAAACCAGCTTATGAAAATGCAGGGCTACCCCCGGAACGACACTATCTCAGTAAACCTCTGCCAACACAGCTCCAACACAGGGATCAAAGTCTGTTGCTGCTGTACAGAAAGCTCAGTAAGAAGAAGGCTGCATCTGCTTGTAAACCCCCTACTGTTGAAGTGATGACACACTCGTAGGGCTTGCACAATTAAGGTATAATCGTGTGACCGACGATTATGGATGAAGACTGTCATGAAAATAAATAATCCGTCATAACCCGTAAAAGATAAATATATTCAACTTGGTGGTGAAACTTTGTTGCTCCTTGCTGAAGCAAGCAAAGTGTTGTAGCAAACAGGTCTTTGGTTGCCTAGGCAATACCTCCCTCCCTGCAGCCGCAGCACATGTGTCAGGAGTGGAGGAGAGAAGAGAATGTGTGTCTTAACAACCAAAAATGATTGTGCTCTTCAGATGATTATAGGCGTGACTGCGGTCATTCGACTGACCAATAACCCAATCCAAAATTCCATGACCATCACAGCTCTACACACTCATACAGGGCACCAGGGAATTTAGGTGGTTAACAAAAGACATCACAGTAAGGTGCAGAGCATTCGATTATCCTGCTGGGGGGCAAGGAGACCACCAGCTCCGCTAAAACCATTGAAAAGTGTTTTCAAGGGATTGTTAAATAAATGTGACCTATTTGGTTTTAATATCATCACCTCTTGAAGAGCACAGTCAGAACTACAAATGTCCATTTATTCCACATTTAGCTCTGTCATCAGAGTTAAACAGCAAGTAACTGCATGATTTCATGATCAGTCAGCATCAATTGATCATGTAATTTCAGATACCTGGGGGTAGGCTCACGATATCTCTCACTATTGTCCTCCATTAATTGGATTAAAGTGAACCATACCTGACAAGTATGAGTGTTTTGCATAAATGTGCCATCCTTTGTGGACTCTTCCTGCCAAGCAGCAGAAGGGCACATTTGCTGATGTAATGTCAGAGGATAATGTTTACTTTGAGAAACATTGTACAGTTGGCTAAACAACCAACGTAGGCCTACCTAGCGAAGTCAGCGAACATTATTCCCTTTTCAACGTTGTTTTATTATTATTATTGTTGTTATAAAAACATTTTGGTGGGGTAGATCAGCTTTAATATTGCAGTTAGATTGTAGCCTCCATCAATGTAATTGTCTGCATCATTTCCAATCCCCCATATATTTTTTTGTAAATATACTGTGTATATACACACACACACACACACACACACACACACACACACACACACACACACACACACACACACACACACACACACACACACACACACACACACACACACACACACACACTTACTATTTCACACTAACCCTTACCATTCCTCCCCGAATTGGAGTAAACTAGTGAACAACAGCACATAGGCTTCTACTTCCAGTTCATGCATACAATATATATTTTACAGCCACAATCTATTTTACAACAGTTCTCTTTTGTTTGTTTTTACTCATATCCTTTCGCTACCCTAAAACCCTTTCCATCTATTTCTGAAGACCATCCAGTTTTGATTTCTCTGTTCTGTTACACAGAATTCAGACCCTATATACAGTGGGGCAAAAAAGTAAACCAAAGTAACAAAGCCGACCATCAGTAACACACTATGCCGCCAGGGACTCAAATCCTGCAGTGCCAGACGTGTCCCCCTGCTTAAGTCAGTACATGTCCAGGCCCGTCTGAAGTTTGCTAGAGAGCATTTGGGTGATCCAGAAGAAGATTGGGAGAATGTCATATGGTAAAATGAAACCAAAATCCAACCTTTTGGTAAAAACTCAACTCGTCGTGTTTGGAGGACAAAGAATGCTGAGTTGCATCCAAAGAACACCATACCTACTGTGAAGCATGGGGGTGGAAACATCATGCTTTGGGGCTGTTTTTCTGCAAAGGGATCAGGACGACTGATCCGTGTAAAGGAAAGAATGAATGGGGCCATGTATCGTGAGATTTTGAGTGAAAACCTCCTTCCATTAGCAAGGGCATTGAAGATTAAACGTGGCTGGGTCTTTCAGCATGACAATAATCCCAAACACACCACCCGGGCAACGAAGGAGTGGCTTCGTAAGAAGCATTTCAAGGTCCTGGAGTGGCCTAGCCAGTCTCCAGATCTCAACTCTGTAGAAAATCTTTGGAGGGAGTTGAAAGTCTGTGTTGCCCAGCAACAGCCCCAAAACATCACTGCTCTAGAGGAGATCTGCATGGAGGAATGGGCCAAAATACCAGCAACAGTGTGTGAAAACCTTGTGAAGACTTACAGAAAACGTTTGACCTCTGTCATTGCCAACAAAGGGTATTTAACAAAGTATTGAGATAAACTTTTGTTATTGACCAAATAATTATTTTCCACCATAATTTGCAAATAGATTCATGAAAATCCTACAATGTGATTTTCTGGATTTTTTTTTCTCATTTTGTCTGTCATAGTTGAAGTGTACCTATGATGAAAATTACAGGCCTCTCTCATATTTTTAAGTGGGAGAACTTGCACAATTGGTGGCTGACTAAATACTTTTTTGCCCCACGGAACAAATAACGAACACACTACATTTTACATGAGTAATCTTGTTGTTATTAGTTCCACCTTTCAACTCCACTCCACCTGTCCCATCTATCTATTAACACCATCTATTTGCCATATATATTTCAACTGTGCTGTTGAAACCTTTCTATTCTCATTGTTTCTACAGATTGTAAATTAAAGATACATTTTTTTGCTAAAAGTATTATTTTATTATTGATCAATTGACTATGAATTTTCAGATCACCCAGTAGTGCTATCTGCAGAGTTGTTGCAATTCTTCAGTCATTCCTGGACCTGTGGCCAAAAGCAAGCTACATATGGACAGGACCAGAACAAATCATCTAATGATTCTCTCTCTTCGCAGCTAAATCTGCAGAGCTGGGATGGTTGTATCCCCCATATATATATATAAATATACATATATATAAAATATATATAAAACGTTCTATTGGTTGCAATACCTTTTAATAATAATTTAAATTGAAAATTTCTAAGTTTTGTATCTGGCGTTGTTTTGCATATCAGTTCATAAACCATGTGCCATTGAATCGGTACACTGAAAATCCCATCCCAACTATTTTGCAATATTGTTACGACTTCCACCGAAGGTAGTTCCTCTCCCTGTTCGGGCGGCCCTCGGCGGTCGGCATCGCCGGCCTACGAGTCATCACCGATCCCTTTTTCCTTTTCTGTTTGTTTTGTCTTTGGTTCTTTCACACCTGGTTTCATTGGCCTTCATTTCTGTGTGTATAATTTACCCTGTTGCCCGCCTAGGTTTGTGCGGGATTATTTTATTGTGATGTTGCTCGGTTAGGTTGTGCCCATTTTTGTTTCACGCATTTATACCGAGCGTGTATAAATTGAGGAGTTTTGTTTGTTCCTCCTTGTGTGATTAACGGGTTTTTCTCTGTTGTCGAGGGCGTTTGATTTTTTTATTGTGGCTAACGTGTATTTGGTGGATTTGCCCATTAAAATTACACATCTCGGACATCTCTGCTCTCTTGCACCTGACTCCTTCACCTACCTCCTAATGCAATATTGTCACAAATATATATGGCACAGTTGTACAGTTTTTGGTCCTTAAATTAAACTAGTATACTTTTTTATGTTTCACAAACAAGTTCTTTATTTTTTTTCTCCCTTCCACTTGCTTCTTCCATTTTTGTGGTAATGCTGCAATTAGTTGGTTGTAATTTTGGGTAGAGCAGACATTTCTATTTTTGTTAGCTGCATGTGTGACATAACACCAACAGTCCTATTTATGATATAATTTTCAAAGATTATATATTTTTTAAACATTTTTTTAAAGATTTTTTGTCAATTAGTATATTTGAGTTTAATCATAATATTTTTTGTAAAATTTGCTCATTTTCTTCTGGTGGATTAAATTGAAATTGCAACCAACTTTCTATGGCTTTTTAAAATTTGAAAAGAACCGAAAGTGAGAGGTTGTAATCTGAATAAAGGGAAAGGGGCCATTCTTGAACATGGGGTGAGACATTCTTACTAATCTGCTAGAGAACCAGTTCGGATTTAAGTACAATTTGTGTATGACTGAAGACTTTAGTGAGAGTTTCTAATGCTTTAATATGTCTGCCTTCTGAATTCATATTCATTATATAAATAGGCCCGTCTGGCTTGCTGTTCCAAATCAAATAGATTACTTTTTGCTCCTATAATTTTAAAAACAGGTCGCTGGGTAAGACGATAAGCAAATAGGTAAACTGGGATATGACTAAAGAGTTAATCAAGTTGTTTTTTCCACAAATAGACACTGTTTTTAAGAGTGTTTCATCACAATTGCTGCTGACAGACATGGCTAGCTATCCAATATCCCAAAAATGTAGGACAATATTGAGAGATATCGTGAGCCTCCCCTCAGGTATCTGAAATTGCATGATCAATTGATGTTTACTGATCATGAAAATCATGCAGTTACATGATTACATGTGGCATAATCGCAAATGTGACAAGAGGTGATGATATTAAAACCGAGTTATAACATCTATTGAACAAACCCTTGAAAATAGTTTTAGTGGAGCCGGGGTCTCCTTGCCCCCCAGCAGCCAAGTCGAACACTTTGCATAGTATTGTGACGTTTCATCGATAACAACTTACGCGATAAAACCCATATTATCAGGCACAAGTCTTACTCCGGTTTCATTGATGATATGAGCAACATTCGATGAGAAGTACATATCATGGTAGAGAAAAAAAACAGCAGTGAAAAACTAGGACATAAGCAATATCCGGGTCCTTATATACTGTATAACATCAAAGTGAGAATAATCTGATAAGACTCCAGAGGAAAGGCTTGTGAAGGAGGAGAGTAATATATAATCTCATTTATTTGCTGTGAATGCCTCTAGGACTTGGGGATAGCAGCCACAACTTGGTGCACAGAAACCATCATTCACTTCAGCCATAGCTTGGGGTGTACTTTACTTACAAGGCTCTCTAAAATAGCATGCACACAGCATATAATTAGTCTCTCTGTCAGACACAACAGCTGTGGGGGTACTGGGAAGGGAAGCAGCGTTCTGCTGGTGGTGGACTTGGTGAAGTTTCTGTAGGGAAGATAAATGCGTCCTTGCAAAAGCAGAGAGAGAATCTTTCAGTTTGGGGGGGGTTCCATACAAAGAATCTCTGATCACTCCACCGTTCTCACTTAAAACAGTTTCTGCTGGGGTGAAGAATTAAGCAATGTGGGGGTATGATATGTTGGGCAGTACATTCTGCCCATATTGACGAGAGGAGATAACCCATATGCACTCAGGTTATTATTACTGAACCAGATGGCCAAACAGAGGAAGAAGACAACATCTACACACTGTGGCCTCTGGGCGCACATCCATTGTCTCAGCTTCTGAAAAGAAAAAATCCAATGCAAAATGTCTGGCAACAAATACAGGCTATATGCACATGTCCATTGCAGCACCTGTCTAATGTCATTAATATGCAATCAATAAAAAGCTAATTATGTGAGGACCAGTGTGTAGTAGTGAATGTGCACCTGTCTGACAGTGTCTCTAGGTGGAGTGGAGAATGACTGTTTAGAATCCCATTATATCTATATGGCTCTGTGGGATAGCATGTGAGTGTTACAGCTAATAGGAGATTTGAAGTCTCTGAGGATCCAGGAAGTAGTATGGGGTAAACAGAGGAGCTCATATCCTGTTTGGATTACCACTGACTAATGGACTGACTGACTGACGGGGGGAATCTGTCTTCAGCCCTGCTGCTGCCATGGATAGACTCATCCTCTCTCTGTGGACCAGCACAGCAAACATGAAACAAAATCCATTGAGAAAGACTAGTCCACAGATACAGAGCACAGGAATAATGGTTCACATTACAGGGAAAAGGGGCTTTGCTTTCTGACAACTGCCATAGCTTTCCAATGTCATCGCCAGCAATCCCCTCCTCACACTAGATGGTTGTTTACAGGCTACAGGTTGTGATTGGGTTTAGCGCCATAGGCTACAGCTAGCTGGGTTACATCAGGAATGGCTACCTACTGTACCAACATCCACTCACCAACCTCTCCCTCACCCTCCCTCACCCTCCCTCACCCTCCCTCACTCTACCCCCTCACACACAATCCCATCTGTCAGAGAGCGATGCTGTCTGCAGCCCCGAAAAATTACCTGCCTCGCTCATTGCTCAAAACTCAACACACACACACACACATTGCACGCACGCATGCACGCACGCACACACACACACATAGAAGTCAACTTAGCATGCTGCGCTGTTTAATTGTGTTAGCTAGGCCAAAGCCCCCAGGTCATATTAAATGTGCCAGACTGCCATCTTAACATTACTGTACCACACCATCACATCCACCTGAAATAGGCCCTGGAATGTGATGCCAGCCTGGGACACAGCACAGGTTGTTTTTTATAGTTGGCCCACAGGTATTGTGACACAGTTCAGCAAAGAAATAGGGCCTAGATGTAGTAGACAGTGCTACAAACCTCTTTGCCATAAAAGGAAAGACATTGGGGTTAGTTGAGACAAGCTAAGGATACAATCACACCATTGACAATAAAACACCATTGGCGATAAAATGTGGCTGTTAAATATTTAAGGAAGCAATTGTGATATCCTGTATAATTTGATCTGATAAACACTTCTCTGATGCTGGTTTTGTCCAGTCTTGTCTTGAAAGGGTTAGCTATGTTGTCGTATCCCATAGGAAGAGATGGTGTGAGGAGCTGTTTTCAGCCTGCAGGTTGCTTCCCTAGTTTGTTTTCCACATGAGAAACAGCTGCAGGGAGCGCTGAGGGATTATGGGTACCTGCACTGACATATCTGAAGGTCAGGTTCATTCTAAAGTGGGAAGTGTGTAGTCGCCTCTAGCCACTGATCTAATGTCAGTTTTGCCCTTCTACTCCGTAATAGTTTTGGCTAGGGTTTGCTGATCCTAAATCTGTGCCAATCGGGAACCGCTACCTCATTAACTTGAGCTGAACCTCAAACTACAGTAGTAATCCTATAATACAGCATGCAAAAACATACCCGTGACCAGGTGGTTATGCTTTCTCACAAATATAAAGAGGACTCTTAATCCTGCTCTGTGTATGTCTGCTTGCTTCAAATGCTTTGAACATGAAATCTGCCTCTCCGATGCATATTTTAACATCAAACATTTAACATTGAATGCATTGTCGAGATTCCGACACATCTTTGCATGGCAAGCAACCACTTCTCAATAATACTCATGACTATTCAGTGAAGCTTTCGGTTGATGGTAATTGAGGAATTTCCCCAGGTATTTTTCAACTGCAGGTGTTTTGCAGTGGCCTTCAGAAGCAGCAATGTGTGTGTGTGTGTGTGTGTGTGTGTGTGTGTGTGTGTGTGTGTGTGTGTGTGTGTGTGTGTGTGTGTGTGTGTGTGTGTGTGTGTGTGTGTGTGTGTGTGTGTGTGTGTGTGTGTGTGTGTGAGCCATTACACAGGTTTCTCTGAGAGTTACCTCTTAGTTTGGGGCGTCTGTCTCATTGCCTGTGCTGATTTAGTGGGCAGCCAGTCGTAGCGCTCCTTGCCTGTTCCCTAATTGGGTCCTGTCACCACTCTGAGGCATCTCTCCTCCAGCCCAGAACCCCCTTCACAGATCCCTCCACATTGGCAATCGTAATTGATAACCAAATGTGATGACTGCAATATCCGGTGGCGGGACGAGTAGGCGACGGACAGCAGTGATTGGATATAATTGCCCTGTTGAAAAACGGGTCCTGACAGCTTTGAGCTATCTCAGCCAAACAGCTGGCTGAATCAACGCTGTGCTTTGCATTGGAGGAGTTCCCAGATGGAGACAGATGCATGTGGGCTGCAGTTAGAGAGGCCTGGTGGGCCTGAACCTGAGGACCACCCCTCCTACTCTCCTGGGTCTGATATTGCACACGTGCGCACACACCAACACACACACACACACACACACACACACACACGCACACACACACACACACACACACACACACACACACACTGAAACTGTGGAGCCTGCCGCACCCTTCCAAGGGCTGAGAAGAGCAAACACTACCCGTGGGCTCAGTCAACCTCCTCCTCCCTTCATATTGCTGCATGTATTTACACATTGAAGTTCAAGTCAAAGGGAGCCCAGGGCCTGATATGTGTCAGGCTTATTAAGAAGAGTTCAACCATCTCTCTACGGACCCATTAGCACCACTCCCAGCCATTTACCCACACATCATTCTCATCATGAGAGCCCGTTGCTGTCACATGATTCCCATAGGAACAACAAGAACCTTTAGCTAGATGCCAGAGAAAGGGAAACATAATACACGATCTGAGCTCAAAGTGCAACGTAAACTGTGACCGAACATATCTCAGTGAAAAAAGGGTAATGCTAGGTGCTGGATGAACATGCACATGCTAGTAGCGATGTTGAGTATGATGGCTGACGCAAGGGAAGAAGATTAGCCAGATGGTATTTGAATTAGCTCTTGTCCCTATGGAGCAGCTGTCCAATGCAGTACACCCCAGAACAGACAGTCTCTTCATCAGGACCGCTCAATATTGTTTACTAAGTGAAGGTGTTGTATTACTGGTCTGACACACTAGACGTTGCAGGTGAGCTCAGTTCATCTATATTCTATGAGCAACAGCTGTTTTATTGTCCAATTCGATTCTCTACAAAACATTTCTAAATGGGTCAAAGTGTGTTTGCCTTATGACTTCAATTATTTATGTCCTTGACAGACGGGAGTTCGGAGGAAGCAATAATATCTCCTGAGATTAATCAAGCAGTTGATGAATGATAATCAAACAATAATATCTCCTGAGATGAATCAAGCAGTTGATGAATGATAATCGAACAATAATATCTCCTGAGATGAATCAAGCAGTTGATGAATGATAATCGAACAATAATATCTCCTGAGATGAATCAAGCAGTTGATGAATGATAATCGAACAATAATATCTCCTGAGATGAATCAAGCAGTTGATGAATGATAATCAAACAGTGTGGCCTCCTGTTGGATTACTGCCTCAACAACATTAAAACATTGAACAGACCGTTCCAAACACCAGAGACTTACTTAACTTTTCCGGTGACTATGATCCCAGTGCTAGTGCTATTGATCGGTCTGTGTCTGTTTTAGAGTTCATTTCTCCCCCTCATTGAGCTCTGAGTGCGCTAAATGCTGTTTTAAAAATGCCCTTTATGGTCAAATTAAGCCAGTTAACTAGAAGCATTAAGAGCAATGGGAACATCCTAACACCCCTCCTGTCCTGTCCTGTTCTAGCTTCCAACTATAGGGGCTCAGCACCAGGTTCAGGAGATAAACGCAGAGACAGGAGCCACCCTTCCTGGTGTAACCCCCCTCTGACAGCTCAGTGTGAAGTTTTAAATAAAATATCTCTATAGTCACGGGCGTGGCAGATTCAGGGAAACTAAAGGAGATGAAGACATCTGCATGGAGATCTGCCATCACAATAGAACTTCTCCTCAACTACTTTCCACAATTTGTTTTGCAGAAGAAACACATGCTCTGATGTAGTGGTCAAATAGCCAGTGGGTGTTTCTAATTGGTTCTGTAGACTTTGAAATGGTAAATTTCTGTGGTGGTTTTCCTTTTTCCAGTAAATCAACAGAAAGGGGCCTCTAGAAGAAAACAAGTGAAGGTTTCTTTATCCTACATTGATGTAATGCATCAGTATCTCACAAACAAAAAAAATAATTATTGGGAAATATCTCATACATTAATGAATTGCAGTTATCTAGTCCCATATATCCACAAAGCCCAGACACAAATTAAAACTCCATCGAGACAATTTGCCTCCACAATCAGATCGGCCAAATAAAACACTGCTATTCCTCTGTGATACAAACAGTGAAGACAGCAAAGAGGTAAAGAAAGACGCTGGAAATGGCAAAGCCAAATAAAACCTCTAACTAGCTGAGAAGTCTTTGGTTTGATCATTACAGCTTTAAATAGAAATAGAGAGGTCTCAAAAGGCCCTCCTCTTCTGTTTCCAGTAAAGGAAGAAAATAAAAACTGTGATGGTGCTCTAAGGAATATGTACAAATCATGTCTAGATATATAAGATATAATCATATAAAGAAACAATGGAAAATAGCCTTGGCTACAGTATCTGACTCAAGTAAAGCTGTGATTGCTTCTCTGTGAGAAAGTGCCCTGGGACATGCTCCTGCATTTAACGACATATCTGGAGATATCATGTCCTGTAATGGTTAAAACAGCGCTCAGCATAATGGCTTCCTCTCATTAATGAGATCTATTGATTGTAGACGCCCCACAGTATCGATTTACAAATGTTGAGTTTCACGACAGCCGTGTAGGCCATTTGGATGTCATTAAGTCCCCCAGTCATAACTTACAATATAATTGGTTCAATGTACAATTTCACTCACAAATAGCCTTTAAGGAGCGCCAATCTCCTTCAGCATTCATTCCTTCAGCGTGCAAGACACTAAAGATTTATAGCAAGTCTCCCATTTCAAATGACACAACTACAATTATCTGAGCAGCTAAAACGCTGAATGATGGCTCCCCTCCAATCCAATGGACTTTGGAAATCAGGGGTTGAGCGTAAACTCCGTCTTTATGCAACAATTAATTCCCTGATGATTCAGTAACTGATATTCATACAGTGTTCATTTACTAAGAGCTATTTCAATGAGGCATCAGTACCACAACTACAGGCCCTGTGGTTGTGGGGAGAAAAGAGGAGCTACAGTAAAATGGTAAGGGCTTAGATTGGTAAGGAGTGTAGGTCAAGTCTGGTGGTGTAGAGCACCAATTCCCAACCTCCTACAGGACACAGATGTCAATTCAACATCTATTCCACGTTGGCTTCGAGTCATTTCATTGAAATGATGTGGAAACAACGTTGATTCAACCAGGCAGCGGTCTGTGGACCAATGTGGGTCCTCTAGGTACAGTAGCTACTAGTGGACCACCAAGGCCATGTGTACCCTGTGGTTCATGGGAGAAAAGGTTTGGGAAGCACTGGAGTAGAGAAAAACTCTGTTTAAGTTGTACTCCTCTGTATTACATGCTACATGTTGGTGTGCCAACCTAATGAAAACCAAACGCTCCTGTTGATTCTGCAAAATGGCAGCTTCAATTAGCAGTGACGAGAGCAAGGTACCCAGTGAGTGCTTATCATTTAATAGCCCAAGGGAAATAGCGTTCCCTAGTCTGCATAGAAGCTCTCGGAAGCTTCTAGCTGCTCTGCCGTGTGAGCTGTGTGTACTGTACTTACTACAACGAGAGAGAGAGAGAGAGAGAGAGAGAGAGAGAGAGAGAGAGAGAGAGAGAGAGAGAGACAGAGACACACACAGAAAGAGGGGAGGGGGGTGAGAGGGGGGGGGCCTAGTGAAATATGTTGGTGAGAGTCTAATTTTGCATGTGATTTAATGCTCTGCTAGCTCACCCCGAGGAGCCTTTCTATTCATTATGTCCTCCTCAAATGGCCACACACACCGACCTGAAGACACCTTGTGGAATGGGCCTGCTCACAGCCCACACAGCCAATGATCTCTGTGGATGTATCACCTTGACACCAGACACCAGCTCCCGCTCTGTCATCATTCCACATTCATTTATTTGCGGTCCTCAGAATGGCTTGGAATTAACTTTCTTAATCTTCAGGCAAAGCCATAGAAATCTCTCATGCAAACCCAACGCTTTAACTATATTCGAAAGTATCGTTTGGATTGTATGCAGCCAGAGAAAGGATTAAGCAAATGCTGCGTTCATGTAAAAATGTAACAGTTCTCTATAGCATTGAGTCACCTTTGCTGTCACAGTACAGTACATATTGGTTTCCATGGCTGCCTTGGCTGGGTATTTGATGAATTTCAGTCAAGAGAGCAGAGAATTTCAGTACCAGTGGTGCTCCACATTTGGCCTATTTTATCTGAGCTTGGTGAATCATCCACAATATGTCCTCCTGAGTGAGAGTCAACATTAGAAAAGTTCATTTACATTTCTTTATCTCCCCCAAAAAAGAGAATCCCACACCATTAAAATAATCAATCAGGCCAGTTCCTTTTCAACTTCTGAGGCCAAGATATGCAAGCGTCGGGCAACCAATCTTCTCCACAGCGATTTTAATCTAGCAGATCTTTTCATATCAAAGCTGTGACTGCCGTTGCCTCCAAACAGGGCTGGGCTCTAGTCTCCAGCAGAATGGAGCTGCTCTACTCTACAGCGCTCTCAGAGCGATGGGAGGGGATGATAGGGACAGGAGGAACACGCTGAAATCTGACATCCCCCTGTCAACGCCTATACAGGCAGCAGAACTGACATGCCTCTCAGTCTCCTCCTCTTGGAAACAGTGGAAATGGACCTGAAAGAGGCTTTTCATGTCATAGGCTAGTGCGCTATCCCGTATATACCATATGCCGGGTTAGGCGGAAAAAGCCACGGGATGGTTTTACAATACTGTCAATACCATCAAAACTATTTATCTGAGGTTTTTCAATACATTTGAATATTTGTAGCTACTTTAAGTTAATACCTGCAGTCAATTTGTGCAAAACGTTAGGAGATAAAGCAGATCGCGTTCTTCATTTCACCTGTCACATTAATTTACACCAGAAGCTTACCGTAGTTCCCAAGAACAGTTGAGCCAGTCACATGTTTGTTTATCAATAGGGAGACAGTGGAAGGCAACAGGAGCTGGTGAATCCATAGCGTTCTATACAGGGGCGGAGCCAGAGGGGTGTCCGGGGTGACATCTGATTGGCCATCCCAGGTGCCACCACAAAATTTAATTTGCTACTGGTAGTTTGATGCTGATTGACATCTAATTTCACCTCTTGTTGAAAGAAGCATTTATTTTGACATTCGGTGGCACATTTTTCAAATTGAGGACGAGGAAGAGAGAATATTAACGTTGGTTGCGAGATACAGAAGAATAAGAAGAAGAAGAACATAGAGAAGAAGAAGAGAGAATATTTCCACAGCTCCACGAGCACTTATCACGATTGGCGAAAGCATCATATTTTTGTAGTAGGTTTTAAGGTTTAGCATCGGGTTTATGTTTCCTGAACAACTTTTACGAAAGTTGAGTCGCTGTGTAAGTTAATGTTAGACCTTTGGCTCCATTAACAGACAGTTAATCAGATAAGAGAGATGCCAATTGGTTCCCAATTAGCCTAACATTATGTTTACATCTGTGCTAGTAATACAAACGCATATACAGTGCAGTGTCGTAAGTTACAATATACGAATGTTTAGCTAATGTGGGGTAACTAGTAGGCTACAGCTGTCAGTGTTCAACAAGTTAACATTCAGCAATTTGAATTCCATTAACTCAGTTAGATTTTCGTACTTGAACACAAAACTAACATTTGTTATTATCATTTTTTTAACGTTACTCAAAAGATTACCACAATTTGCAGATAGCCTGTTTGCTATCGTAAAGGTGTAAGAAATTATAGCTAGCTAAGTTACTTACTGCAGAGTAGGGCTAGCCAAGATCTAGTACCTTAGGTTGGTAGTTGATTTTAAGGTAATGGGGATTTGTAATTAAGATTGAGATTGGACTAAAATGTGGGTAATTGGATGCTTAGATGTAACCATAGACTGTGTAATTTTTGCATAGGGTCAATTAAACATGAAAAGAAAGAGAGTGATATCAGACTTCTGTTCGAAAAGGACACAATGGTAGGCCACGCCTATATTTTAAACTACACATTTTAGTTAGCAGCTGGGATCCACAAGCTATCTAATCTTGTGGATCCCTTAATTATACATTTCCATAGAGATATGACACATTATTTAACGTGTATTCCAGACATTTCAAGGTTCAGAGGTAGAGGGTCCAGTACAGCCGTGTTTGAAAACATTTCCCAGAACTCAGCATAGTACTAGGAAAAGGGCTTTCAACAGCTCCTGGTATAAGGACAATTCATGGCTTGAATATTCTTTAAGTCAAGATTCGACTTGTTGTTTCATCTGTAGGCATTTTTCTCTGCCCAATACACCTGAATCTGCCTTCACATCACAGTCGGGTGTTTGTAACTGGAAAAAGGCGGCGTTTAAAGATTATAAGTTGAAGCTCCATTCGAAGGCAGAGCATCATATCAATGCTATGTATGCTTGGAATCAGCTTAAAAGGGCTATTGACAGCAACTCATCAATGTTAGATGTCATAAATGAGGACCGGAAAAAGAAAGTGGAGGAAAACTGCTACAGACCGATATCTATCCTACCCTGTCTTTTTAAGGTCTTCGAAAGCCAAGTTAACAAACAGATTACCGACCATTTCGAATCCCACCGTACCTTCTCCACTATGCAATCTAGTTTCAGAGCTGATCATGGGTGCACCTCAGCCACTCTCAAGGTCCTAAACGACATCATAACCGCCATCGATAAGAGACATTACTGTGCAGCCGTATTCAACGACCTGGCCAAGGCTTTTGACTCTGTCAATCACCACATTCTTATTGGCAGACTCGACAGCCTTGGTTTCTCAAATTATTGCCTCGTCTGGTTTACCAACTACTTCTCTGATAGAGTTCAGTGTGTCAACTCGGAGGGCCTGTTGTCCGGACCTCTGGCAGTCTCTATGGGGGTGCCACAGGGTTCAATCCTCGGGCCGACTCTCTTCTCTGTATACTTCTCTGGTACACCTCTACACAGACGACCCTATTCTGTATACTTCTGGCCCCTCTTTGGACACTGTGTTAACTAACCTCCAGATGAGCTTCAATGCCATACAACTCTCCTTCTGTGGCCTCCAACTGCTCTTAAACGCAGGGGAAACTAAATGCATGATATTCAACCGATCATTGCCCGCACCTGCTAACCCGTCCAGTATCACATTACTCTGGACGGCTCTAACTTAGAATACGTGGACAGTAAACTCTCCTTCCAGACTCACATTAAGCATCTCCAATCCAAAATTAAATTGAGAATTGGCTTCCTATATCGCAAAAAAAGCATCCTTCACTCATGATGCCAAATATACCCTCGTAAAACTGACCATCCTACCGATCCTCGACTTTGGTGATGTCATCTATAAAATAGCCTCCAACACTCTACTCAACCAACTGGATGCAGTCTATCACAGTGCCATCCGTTTTGGCACCAAAGCCCCATATACTACCCACCATTGCGACCTGTACGCTCTCGTTGGTTGGCCCTCGCATACTCGTTGCCAAACCCACTGGCTACAGGTTATCTACAAGTCTCTGCTAGGTAAAACCCCGCCTTATCTCAGCTCACTGGTCACCATAGCAGCACCTACTCGTAGCACGCGCTCCAGCAGGTATATCTTACTGGTCACCCCCAAAGCCAATTCCTCCTTTGGTCGTCTTTCCTTCCAGTTCTCTGCTGCCAATGACTGGAACGTACTGCAAAAATCTCTGAAGCTGGAGACTCATATCTCCCTCACTAGCTTTAAGCACCAGCTGTCAGAGCAGCTCACAGATCACTGCACCTGTACATAGCCCATCTGTAAACAGCCCATCTATCTACCTACCTCATCCCCATACAGTATTTATTTATTTATCTTGCTCCTTTGCACCCCAGTATCTCTACTTACACATTCATCTTCTGCACATCTACCATTCCAGTGTTTAATTGCTATATTGTAATTACTTCGCCACCATGGCCTTTTTATTGCCTTAACTCCCTTATCTTACCTCATTTGCACTCACTGTACATAGTTTTCTTTTGTTCTACTTTATTATTGACAATGTTTTGTTTATTCCATGTGTAACTCTGTGTTGTTGTATGTGTAGAATTGCTATGCTTTATCTTGGCCAGGTCGCAGTTGCAAATGAAAACTTGTTCTCAACTAGCCTACCTGGTTAACCTGTTAAATCTATGGGGGCGCTATTTCATTTTTGGATAAAAAGACGTGCCCGTTTTAAGCGCAATATTTTGTCACAAAAAGATGCTCGACTATGCATATAATTGATAGCTTTGGAAAGGAAACACTCTGAGGTTTCCAGAACTGCAAAGATATTGTCTGTGAGTGCCTCAGAACAGGAGCTACAGGCAAAACCAAGATGAAACTGCAACCAGGAAATGAGCAGGATTTTTGAGGCTCTGTTTTTCATTGTATCCTTATATGGCTGTGAATGCGACAGGAATGAGCCTGCCCTATCTATCGTTTCCCCAAGGTGTCTGCAGCATTGTGACGTATTTGTAGGCATATCATTGGAAGATTGACCATAAGAGACTACATTTGCCAGGTGTCCGCCCGGTGTCCTCCGTCGAAATTGTTGCGTCATTTTTCAGCTGCTGGTATTTTTCCATGGGATTCTGAGACGAAAGCAGGCTTCCACGAACGGCATATCAATGAAGAGATATGTGAAAAAACACATTGAGGATTGATTCTAAACAACGTTTGCCATGTTTCGGTCGATATTATGGGGTTAATTTGGAAAAAGTTTGACGTTTTGGTGACTGAATTTTCGGTTTGTTTCGAGACCCAAATGTGATGTACAAAACGGAGCGATTTCTCCTACACAAAGATTCTTTCAGGAAAAACTGAACATTTGCTATGTAACTGAGAGTCTCCTCATTGAAAACATCTGAAGTTCTTCAAAGGTAAATTATTTTATTTATTTGGTTTTCTGGTTTTTGTGAAAATGTTGCGTGCTAAATGCTACGCTAAATGCTAAGCTAGTTAGCAATACTCTTACACAAATGCTTGATTTGCTATGGTTCAAAAGCATATTTTGAAAATCTGAGATGACAGTGTTGTTAAGAAAAGGCTAAGCTTGAGAGCAGGCATATTAGTTTCATTTCATTTGCGATTTTCAGAAATCGTTAACGTTGCGTTATGGTAATGAGCCTGAGGCTGTATTCACGATCACGGATACGGGATGGGTAGTATCAAGAAGTTAAATAAAGGTTAAGCTTGGGGTTTGAACTTGCAACCTTCCGGTTACTAGTCCAACGCTCTAACGCTCTAACCACTAGACTACCCTGCCGCCATCTTGAGGGCTTCACTGAGATGGTACAAAGTGAAATAATAAGAGGAAAAGAAAGTGAAGTTTTTAGTGTAATTGCAGATGAAACCAAAGATTTAAATAAAAAAGAACAAATGTCTTTAGTTGTGAGGTACTATTACAACGGGGCCATCCACAAAAGCTTTTTACACTTTCAGTCAGCTGAAAGCTTAGATGCAGCAGGTCTCACAAAAATTATAAATGATTGCCTTGAAAAACATGGTCTGGACTACAGAAATTATCTTGAGGGGCAAGGCTGTGATGGTGCATCCGTCATGAGCAGGAAAGCATTCTGATGTGTCTGCACGGATTAAAAACAGTGCAAGATTGGCATTTTATGTGCACTGTAATGCACATTGTTTGAATTTGGTTCTTGTCGATGCTGTAAAATCAGTGCCTGAGGCAGTTCACCTCTTTGCTCTCCTGCAGAAGTTTCATAACTTTGTATCTGGCTCGTACATTCATCTCAAGTGGCTTGCTGTTCAGGAGAGCTGTTTCCACAGCAGCAGCCCAAGGAACTACAGAGACTTACGGATGGATGTAAGGTGGGCATGCAGATACATGGTATGCCGTAATCTGAGGGACACACTTCCAGCAGTTATGAGAGTGCTACAGGATAGATACCACACTTGAAGGGGCCTTCTTTCTCAGATAGATTTACATTTCACAGGGCTTTTGGTTACCTTTTGTAAAGTGCTTGGTGATGCCAAATGTCTTTCTGACATGCTCCAATAAAGCTCTATTGACCTAGCAAGGGCTGTGGATCTAGTAGGTGCCCTTAGACACATTATAGGACTACAGAAGTGAGGTTTACTTTGGAGAACTATGGGAAGAGGTTGAAGAGATTGCAGAGCACTGCAAAATAAAAGTACAAACAGTATATAAAAGAAAGCATAAAACAAGTTTAAGATTTCACGACTCATTGATGATGAGCACTGTAGAACAGTAAAATAGTGACCAAAGTGATAGAGCATCCAAAGAGCTATCCTTTATCAGGTGCTTGACAGTCACACAGCTGAGCTGCAGAGGCGTTTTTCAATCCAAAGAGTACAACATTCTTGAATGAGTAGCCTCTGTTTGCCTTTGCTCAGACCTTTGAGTCAGATTTAGAGGACCTCAACCATGAGGTCCATCAAACCAAGGCAGCTTCTTGATAGGAGAGAGAAAGGTGTAAGGGACAGACCGTCTACCCTCCGTGACTTTGTTGAGTTTCTAGAACCTTATAAAGAGGTCTTCCAAGAGCTATTTGACTTTGTAAGATTCCTGTTGTTACACCAGTTAGCAGTGCTTCTTGCGAGAGAAGCTTCTCAGCTTTAAAACGGATTAAAACCCACCGTAGGACAACAATGGTTGATGACAGGTTAAGTCACTTCAGAATTCTCAGTGTTGAGTCAAGGACGGCACGCTCCCTCAACATGGATGAGTTTGTGAAACATTTTGCCAGAATTATGCTGTTTTAAATCTACCTACGTAAATTTGGCACTTAGGCGGTCCCTCTGGTCACTTGTATTCAATTCACTACTAAATGTTTGCCATCAGCTATCTTATAATGGCTTTATACCAGAAGTCAAAGAGCTCTGGAGGAGTTGTCTGTACAGCTGCCATTTTCTTCTCTGTTCTTCTCTCCTCTGCTCCGTGAACACATAGTGTTCTTCCTTCAGAAAAGCATGCATCACAACTTTGTTCATTTGCACAATTTCTCTTGTTCACTTTTGCTTGTAAATGTCCACACTCACCAAAAATTACATTTGGTAGCTACTAGCTATGCTTGCATAACTCCTATGACAGGATGCACATCACACAGCCAATTTTAATTTTACCTTTATTTAAGCAGGCAAGTCAGTTAAGAACACATTCTTATTTTCAATGACAGTGGGTTAACTGCCTGTTCAGGGGCAGAACGACAGATTTGCACCTTGTCAGCTTGGGGGTTTGAACTTGCAACCTTCCGATTACTAGTCCAACGCTCTCACCACTAGGCTACCACTAGGCTACCCTGCCTCCCCAATGCTCTCACACACGGCTTATTCCTTATTTCTTGCCTCTGTTTTCCCTGTTATTTTCTCGAGCAGCTGAAACATTGTTTCTTAGTGTAAAACGTGATAGATAACCTTCAGTTGTTAATTTCTTAAAGCAGATTATTAAATAAAAAAACATTGTGGTATCTGCACATAAGTCTGGCTTGAGGAATAGCTACTTTCCCATCATATCAGTATAGACCTACAATATAGGTTTCAGAGAAAAAAAACTATCAATACCTTTCCAAGCACTCTCAATACTTTCCTTGTGGCCTTTCATTCAATGCAGGCAGCTGTAGGCAGCTAACTAATACAATTAAAATATTTTTCTGTAGCCTTAGAGTCTAGACTCTCTCTCTCTCTCTCTCTCTCTCTCTCTCTCTCTCTCTCTCTCTCTCTCTCTCTCTCTCTCTCTCACACACCTAGGACAAAAAAACTCATTATAGAAAAATAAAGGCACATGCTATACAGCTAGAGAGGGCAATCCTATAGTGTTGAGTGTTCGTAAAGTGTATGATCAGTTTACACTAATCCATTTAAAAGTAGTCAGGAATGTAGGGGTGGTTCAGAGGCCAGTCTTGGTGAAACGAGGGAGGGGGACACTGACAGTCATGGGACACACTTTTGATGCATTCATTTAACACTGAAAGAAAATGAGAGAGTTGGAGTATAAGAGATACTCGGCAGAAACATGCAACAGCCACTCAAAGAAAGGAACCACATCGAAAGAGAGAGTAAAAGTGAGAATAACTGAGAGAGACAAAACTGGAGAGTGAGAGAAAGAGGCTGTGGTGTGGCCATGGGGTGCAGAGGTGTCATGCCCATAGGGGGCACAGCGGCAAGTGTCCGCTCAGATTTGACATGTATTTATTTTTTCTCTGTAATACTACTAGCCACAATTTGATGATTTTGTCTTTAGCTAGCCCAGATAGGTTCCCAATCTCCCAACCTCCTAACGAGCTACCAAGAATCCATTTCAGACTGTCAATCAAGTAAGAGTAGCTAGCTTGTCTAACTATCTTAGCTGGTATGCCGGCTGGCAAGTATGGTAGACTTTAGAAAAGCAAGCAATTACTAAATGGACTGGATAAGACTCATTCCTTTCAATCTTTCAATCAGATTTTAGCAGTGATGCAGAGAAGCATATTTATATGTACTTATTTAAAAAAAATACCCACCAGTCAGGAGGATACAGACAGCTTAGATATTCAGAATTTTGAATGATTATGGCTCTAGATTGCTGGAAAAAGCTGTTTCTCCACCTTGCACCCTTCTGGACCACCCCCCAGCCATCCTCACATACTTTCTATACCCTCATATTTTCGGGGTGCTTAATGCCCCTGATGGGTAGGCCCTCTAACACACGCGCAGTGCCAGTCTGTCTGCCATCTGTTTCTCCCACTGGTCACAATGACAGCTCCATACAGGGCTACCACAGAGCTGATGACTCGCCACTTTATTGTCCCTCTGTCTCGCTCTCTTTCTGCCTCCCTCTCCCTCTCCTCCCTGCGCTACAGGACCCAGCCCAGTGCACCATGACCAGGCTTGGGGAATGGGTTACCTGTGAGGAAGCAGGGTAATAAAACCCTAAGACACAGACGAGCAACAGGAGGAAATGAGGTTTAAACAAGGTTTCCACAGGAGCAGATGGATGAGTAGAGAGCATCTGAGTGGAACAAGGAGAGAGTGTATACCAGGAAGGAAACAGTGTTACCTGCGTGGATGTAATAGTGGATATGAAGAGGTGAACGAGATGAGAGATATTGCTTGTTATTGTTCTCAAACAAACATCATTCAGTTTGTCCTATATGGTCCTGTAGAGGCATTGACTCATATGTTGTTAATAGGACAGGAAACTGTAGGCCGACACCAAAAGAACAGACTTATTTTAATGTACTTTAGATCGTCATTGCCGCTTTTCGGACAGTAAATGCAATGCTGTTGAATGAAAGCCTGAAAAAGCCAAAGGTGGCGTAGTTACGGCACTCATGATTAGCAGGGCGTCTATATAGGGTGCGTGACAACATACATTAGCAGTAAGCCTATACACATTTACATGCACATTTGAGTCATTTAGAAGATGCTCTTATCCAGAGAGACTTACAAGTAGTGCATTCATCTTAAAGCTGCAATATGTGACTTTTTGGATGACCTGACCAGATTCAAATAGAAGTTATTGATCTGTAATTCTCATTGAAAGCAAATCTAAGAACCGGTAGATATGTTCTAATTGGGCTATTTCTATGCTACTCATTCTTAAGTTTTGTTTGTAAGTCTTTTACATTCGGCTTTGCACACCAGCTTCAAACAGCTGAAAATATTATATTTTTGGAAAATATATTTCACAGCAGTTTAGATGGTACAATGACTTCTTGCTTGTCACGTAACTGAAATTAGGACTAATTATTAGAATCAAAAAATGGCAGAGCGATTTCTGCATCTTTAACATAGCTGGGTGAGACAACCACATATCTAAGTCGTAACCAATACATTTTCCCTCGATAAAGTCAGTGCTAGGAGGAAAA
Source organism: Oncorhynchus masou masou (assembly GCF_036934945.1). Taxonomy (NCBI): domain Eukaryota; kingdom Metazoa; phylum Chordata; class Actinopteri; order Salmoniformes; family Salmonidae; genus Oncorhynchus; species Oncorhynchus masou. The sequence continues at coordinate 19,601,966 of NC_088227.1, forward strand.
TACATTTTCTTGATTTTATTAGAGGTTCAAAATTCTTATTTTTTTTCCTTGACATGGTCAGATAACTCAAACATAGATTGGTAACTTTTTTTCTTATTTGGCAGAAACTAAAGGCCATGAGTAACTTGGTCAAAAAATAATGGCACTGATTGGTCTATAGGTGGCGCTGTTATTCGCAGTCTCGACTTAAAAAACTCATATTTGTTGCCCTGTTTGAGCTAGAGACTTGCAACTTTGTATGGAGGTGTCTTTCCTCATGCTGAACAGATTTGCATCAAGGACCCATAAGGTCAATCGGGATAGATTTTTGAAAACCTTTGAAAAATTAGGTCTGTGGACACAATAAAAAATTAAAATTAAAAAAATCTTATTTTCCACCATAATTTGCAAATAAATTCATTAAAAATCCTACAATGTGATTTCCGGATCTTTTACTTCTCATTTTGTCTGTCATAGTTGAAGTGTACCTATGATGAAAATTACAGGCCTATCTCATCTTTTTAAGTGGGAGAACTTGTACAATTGGTGGCTGACTAAATACTTTTTTGCCCCACTACATATCCAAAATGTCAATTTATTTGGAGCGTTTGATCCAGATTCCAATTTGCGCAAAGTCACTACAAAATATCTCAAAAGTTACCTGTAAACTTTGCCAAAACATTTCAAAATACTTTTGTAATACAACTTTAGGTATTTTTAAACGTTAATAATCGATCAAATTGAAGATGTTTTCAATAGAGGATGAGAGGAAACTAACGCTACTTTTCTAGTCTTGCCCAACTCTCAACAGTGTTACCCTTTTCCAAGATGGCCGTACTTCTTCATTGCATAAAGGAATAACCTCAACCAAATTCCAAAGACTGGTGACATCCAGTGGAAGCGGTAGGAACTGAAAACAAGTGCAGACCGTGAACAGACCGTGACCTCAAAAATAAAGAATTCTGAATGGTTAGTCCTCAGGGTTTTGCCTGCTACAAAAGTTATGTTATACTCACAGACATGATTCAAACAGTTTTAGAAACTTCAGAGTATTTTCTATCCAAATCTACGAATAATATGCATATCTTATATTCTATCTTATATTCTAGGCATGAGTAGCAGGAAGTTGAAATTGGGAAAGTGAAAATGCTGCCCCCTATCCCAAAGAGGCCCAGTGCAGTCAAACACTTAATTTTACTGTGTTTTATATATATTTCAAAACTATGAGGTTGTAATAATATGCCCTTTTCCTGTAAAAGCTGTTTGAAAAGACCACTTGAAATTCCAGCCTGTTTGGTGGTAGGGAGTTTTGGCCTTCCATGGTGACATAACCATGCTGTAAAGTAGTTAATTGACCAAGAAAAAAGAGCGTTCCAAACATCTCTGCCAATAACAGCTAATTTACAGTTTTCAAAACCACTCCCAGACAGTTTGATTTGATACTGAGATAAAAACAGCTGCATCATCCTTGTGGTATGTTTGTCTGTGCAATTTGTGTCCTACTGTATTTTACTTGTTTTATATTAGATTCAATTTTTTTATTCTATGAATTGTATATGCAAGGTTCCTTGAAAAAGAGACATGGGTCTTAACCTCTAGCGTCGAGCAATCCCGTATCCGGGAGCGTAATCATAGCCTCAAATATAAATATATTGGCTCACAAGCTTAGCCTTTTGTTAACAACACCTGTCATCTCAGATTTTCAAAATATGCTTTTCAACCATAGCTACACAAGCATTTGTGTAAGAGTATTGATAGCTAGCATAGCATTAAGCCTAGCATTCAGCAGGCAACATTTTCACAAAAACAAGAAAAACATTCAAATAAAATAATTTACCTTTGAAGAACTTTGGACGTCTTCAATGAGGAGACTCTCAGTTAGATAGCAAATGTTCAGTTTTTCCAAAAAGATTATTTATTTATTTGTGTAGGAGAAATCAACGCCAAACTTTTTTCCAAATTAACTCCATAATATCGACAGAAACATGGCGAACGTTGTTTAGAATCAATCCTCAAGGTGTTTTTCACATATCTATTCGATGATAAATCATTCGTGGCAGTTGCCTTTCTCCTCTGAACCAAATGGAAAAGTGGACACAGCTGGAGATTGCGCAATAATTTTGACGGAGGACACCAAGCGGACACCTGGTAAATGTAGTCTCTTATGGTCAATCTTCCAATGATATGCCTACAAATACGTCACAATGCTGCAGACACCTTGGGGAAACGACAGAAAGTGTAGGCTCATTCCTGGCGCATTCACAGCCAGACATTGGAACACAGCGCATTCAAAATCTGGGGCATTTCTGTGTATGAAATTTCATCTTGGTTTCGCCTGTAGCATTAGTTCTGTGGCACTCACAGACAATATCTTTGCAGTTTTGGTAACGTCAGAGTGCTTTCTTTCCAAAGCTGTCAATTATATGCATAGTCGAGCATCTTTTCGTGACAAAATATCTTGTTTAAAACGGGAACGTTTTTTATCCAAAAATTAAAAGATTGCCCCCTATATCGAATAAGTTAATGATGACTCCCTGCTAAAATAAAGGTAGAGTAAATAAAGAAGGAATTGAGAGATGAACATGGTAATGTTTTCACTGATTGCACATAAAGGAAGATTTTGTGTCCTTTCTGTCATCCTGTGAACCCCGTTCATTGCTTCCCACAGCTTTATTTATTTTTAGACCCTCCTGGCACGTGTTCACGCTACACGTTACCCAAGGGCACCCCCCTCCCCACCCCCTCAACTCAAAAAGTGACACACAGAATGCAAAAATATTCTTAGAAATATTTAACCTCCACACATTAACAAATCCAATAGCTCAAATGAAAGATAAACACCTTGTTCATCTATCCAGCGAGTCAGATTTCTAAAATGTTTTACGGCGAAAACATAGCACATATGTATGTCAAACCACCACAAAGACACAGACGATATGTAGCCATTTTGTCGAACAAAAGATGCAATCACAAACGCAGGATTAAAAGACAAATAATTCACTAACCTTTTGAAAATCTTCATCAGATGACAGTAATAGGACATGTTACACAGTACATTTATGTTTTTTTCAATAATATGCAATCTATATCCATAAATCTCCGTTTACATTGACGCCATGTTTAGAAAATGCTAAAAAATGTCCGGAGAAATTATAGACAACTCCGCCAGATAACGCCAGATAACAGCAATACACATCATAAACTTTGACTAAATATACATGTTCTACATATAGTTAGAAAGATACACTGCTTCTTAATGCAATCGCTTTGTCACATTTATTTTTAACGTTACAGAAATCGTTCACTATTCAATAATCTGAGAAGGCGCTCAGACATAAGCAATATTTCTCCGCTATGTTGGAGTCAACAGAAACACAAAATTACAACATAAATATTCCCTTACCTTTGATGGTCTTCGATCAGAATGTAGTGGAAGGAGTCATACTCACTCAAAACATTGTTTGGTTTCAAGTCGTGTGTCTTTGTATTAGCATATTGTGACAAGTTCCAGCTGAAATGCATCCAAAATTACTTCTGGTCCCGAACAGTTGCGCATCAAAACTTTAAAATTACATATTATATGTCGACTAAACTGGTCAAACTAAGTGCAGAATCAAGCTTTAGGATGTTATTAACGTACAAAACAATTGGCAATTCAAACAGACAAAACAATTCCTCTCAGACAATCTGGAACGGAGGAATGACTGTGTACAATTCGCGCCAGAACATCTATTTTCTCGCGACACCCAGTATTTTGCCTGCCAAAGGGTCAAAGCTCGCTTGCACAATTAAATGCTCTACTGATAGAAGACATCTCGCGGAAGACATAGAAACTGTTCCCAGATCCATAGCTGGTTGGGAAGGGTGGGGGTGATGACGTCAAAGTTGGCCCAACTTTCCTGATGAGAAAACTAGTTTGGGAGATTGGCTGCCCTGTGAGTTCTGCTATACATACAGACATAATTCAAACGGTTTTAGAAGCTTTAGAGTGTTTTCTATTCAATAATTATATGCATATATTAGCAATTTTGGACAGATTTCTTTTCAGTTTACTATGGGCACGCAATTCATCCAAAGGGGGCAGTATTGTCCCAAGCCTTAACTACTCTTAATGATGTCAGAGGGCAGTGAGACAGTCTTACTGAGAGACCACCATCCCTATTAAGCAGCTCAGACCACATTCAGGAAGTGAAGAACATTCCTACAGACCCCTAACAAGTGTAAAAATATGCACCGCCAACCACACACACAGGATTATACAGCTGTCACGAGCCCAGTGATACGGGTCAGGTAACCAGCTAGCTAATCATCTGATTTGAACCAAGTCTGGAAGACCAGATCTTCTCAGGAGTTCCTGGTGCATTTTTATGTCAATCATCCAGCCATGGAGCCTCCCCTCTCTGTAGCCAAGGCACCTGAGAGAGTTAGTACCTGTCAGTGAAGACAGACCGAGGAGGAGTGAGCTGAAATAGAACATCAAGGTGAGATGGGGTGAAACAGACATGACTGACACAGACAGATCCTACAAACTTTCTGTGTATGTACAAGACAAGAACTGAAGAAAAGATTTCATTGGAGTTACAGTGTGAACATGTCATTAGTTCAGCAGCTAAAATAAGGCGGCGACTTCTACGTTTGTAATAGAGGACTCCGTTGTTTGGGATAATTCAATCAAAGAGTTGAAACTGAAGTTGATTGCATTTGTCTGGAACCCTGGCTGCTGTCTAGAACAAAAACAACTGTCCAGTGATGGCAATGTGGACAGACAGACAGACAGACAGACATACAGACAGACAGACAGACAGACAGACAGACAGACAGACAGACAGACAGACAGACAGACAGAGGAAAACATAAGCTGGTGAGAGAGACAGACGGAGCGAGAGCTACACACAATGGACAAAGAGGGGGTGGACATGCGGCAGTGATCTCCCTCCCTCCTTGTGCAGTGCTAGTGTGGTGTGTGTGTGCGTTGGCTCGCTCGGGGGTTGTGATTGTGAACGCGTCCGGCTGTAACTCTGCTAAGCTCCTGGCCTTCTAGGGGAGATCCACATGCCCATTACTGACTGTCAGAGCAGCAGAACACACCACCCAGTACATCCCCCAGCCCCAAAGCTTGGCCAGCTGATCAGCCTCCTCCTTCTATATCATCTGCCTGCCGCTCTGCTCTATTAGTCCACACCATCTGCATGAATTATTTCATTAGGCAGCAGGACAAGAAAGATGAATAAAAAAGAGAGAAAGAGAAAGGAGAGTGGACAAGGACAGTGAACAGGTCCTGGAGGATAATACTAGACCCCTCAGGCTTCTTCTGACAGACCAATTTCCTCTGCTTTACACCACGGGACTGGAGAGAGCAGCCAGGGGCCCCTGCTGGCGTTAATCAAGGGCCCCTCTCAATTCAATTCAAGGGCTTTATTGGCATGGGAAAAATATGTTAACATTGCCAAAGCAAGTGAAGAAGATAATAAACAAAAACAAAATAAACAATAAAAATGAACAGTAAACATTACACTCCAATAGAATAAAGACATTTCAAATTAAATATTATGTCTATATATCTTTTTTATTTCACCTTTATTTAAACAGGTAGGATAGGTGAGGACAAGTTCTCATTTACAACTACAACCTGGCCATGATAAAGCAAAGCAGTGCGACACAAACAACAACACAGAGTTACACATGGAGTAAAACAAAGATACAGTCAATAATACAATAGAAAAGGTCTATATACAGTGTTTGCAAATGAGGTAGGATAAGGGAGGTAAGGCCATAAATAGGCCATAGTGGGAAAATAATTACAATATAGCAATTAAACACTGGAGTGATAGATGTGCAGAAGATGAGTGTGCAAGTAGAGATACTGGGGTGCAAAGGAGCAAAATAAATAAAGGTGGAAAGCATGGCCAGCCGTAGAAAAATGCTAATTGAAATTCTCAATTATCATGGATTTATCGGTGGTGACAGTGTTTCCTAGCCTTACTGCAGTGGGCAGCTGGGGGGAGGTGCTTTTATTCTCCATGGACTTTACAGTGTCCAAGAACATTTTGGAGTTTGTGCTACAGGATGCACATTTCTGTTTGAAAAAGCTAGCCTTTGCTTTCCTAACTGCCTGTGTATATTGGTTCCTAACTTCCCTGAAAAGTTGCATACCGTGGGGGCTTTTCGATGCTAATGCAGTACGCCACTGGATGTTTTTGTGTGTGTCAAGGGCAGTGTTGTAATGATGTGCAAATAGTTCAAGTTCAAAAGGAAAGAAAAAAAACATAAATATGGGTTGTATTTAAAATGGTGTTTGTTCTTCACTGGTTGCCCTTTCCTTGTGGCAACATGTCACACATCTTGCTGCTGTGATGACCCACTGTGGTATTTCACCCAACAGATATGGGAGTTTATGTAGATCTGTGTAATCTGAGGGAAATATGTGTCTCCAGTATGGTCATACTTTTGGCAGGAGGTTTGGAAGAGCAGCTCAGTTTCCACCTCATTTTGTGAGCAGTGTGCACATAGCCTGTCTTCTCTTGAGAGCCATGTCTGCCTACAGCAGCCTTTCTTAATAGCAAGGCTATGCTCAATGAGTCTGAACATAGTCAAAGCATTCCTTAAGTTTGGGTCAGTCACAGTGGTCAGGTATTCTGCCACTGTAGACTCTCTGTTTAGGACCAAATAGCATTCTAGTTTGCTCTGCTTTTTGTTCATTCTTTCCAGTGTGTCAAGTAATCATCTTTTGTTTTCTAATGATTTGGTTGGATCTAATTGTGTTGCTGTCCTGGGGCTCTGTGGGGTTTGTTTGAGTCCTAGGACCAGCTTGCTTATGGGTCTCTTCTACAGTTTTATCTCTCTGTAGGTGATGGCTTTGTTATGGAAGGCTTGGGAATCGCTTCCTTTTAGGTGGTTGTAGAATTAAATTTTGATTTTGATCATTAGTGAGTATCGGCCTAATTTAGCTTTGCATGCATTATTTGGTGTTTTACATTGTATACTGAGGATATTTTTGCGGAATTCTTCATGCAGTCTCAATTTGGTGTTTGTCCCATTTTGTGAATTCTTGGTTGGTGAGTGGACCCCAGACCTCATAACTATAAAGGTCAATGGGTTCTATAACTGATTCAAGTATTTTTAGCTAGATCCTAATTGGTACGTCTGTTTTTTAAATATTTTATTTATTTTTAAAATGTTCCCCCGTTTTCTCCCCAATTTCATGGTATCCAATTGTCTCATCGCTACAACTCCCGCACGGGCTCGGGAGAGACGAAGGTTGAAAGTTATGCGTCCTCTGATACACAACACAACCAAGCCACACTGCTTCTTAACACAGCACGCATCCAACCCGGAAACCAGCCGCACCAATGAGTCGGAGGAAACACAGTGCACCTGGCAACCTTGGTTGCCACAGGAGTCACTGGTGCGCGATGAGACAAGGTTATCCCTACCGGCCAACACCTCCCTAACCCAGACGACGCTAGGCCAATTGCTATTTGACCAAGGAGAGGGATGGAGTGCTACTTCAGATGACCTGGCCTCCACAATCACACGACCTCAACCCAATTGAGATGGTTTGGGATGAGTTGGACCGCAGAGGGAAGGAAAAGCAGCCAACAACTGCTCAGCATATGTGGGAACTCCTTCAAGACTGTTGGAAAAGCATTCCTCATGAAGCTGGTTGAAAGAATGCCAAGAGTGTGCAAAGCTGTCATCAAGACAAAGGGTGGTTCCTTTGAAGAATCTCAAATCTCTAATATATTTTGATTTGCTTAATACGTTTTTGGTAACTACATGTTTCATTTGTGTTATTTCATAGTTTTGATGTCTTCACTATTATTCTACAATGTAGAAAACAGTAAAAACAAAGAAAAACCCTTGAATGAGTAGGTATGTCCAAACTTTTGACTGGTACTGTATATGTTTTTGCTGTTTGTTCTTTGTTATAGGGCCAAAAAGATTGGAGAAGTGGTTTACCATACATCTCCGTAATGAATAGATGTGTTGTCTCTTTGTGTTGTTGTTTGTTTAGTGTTGTCACATTCTGACCTTATTTCCTTTTTTATGTCTCATAAAATTTAGTTTGATCAGGGCGTGAGTTGTGGTGGGCATTCTATGTTTTTGTTCTTTGTTTTGTATTTCTGGTTTTGGCCTGGTATGGTTCCCAATCAGAGGCAGCTGTCGATCGTTGTCTCTGATTGAGAACCATACTTAGGCAGCCTGTTTTCCCACTATGGGTTGTGGGTAGTTGTTTTCTGTCTTTGTATTAGTTACCAGATGGAACTGTTTCGGTTGTTCTTTTTGTTTACTTTGTATTGTAGTGTTCTGTTTAATAAAATGACGAACACTTACCACACTGCATATTTGTCCGATCCTTCATACTCCTCCTCAGAAGAGGAAGAAAACCGTTACAAGTGTTTTCCAATTTTCCCAGAAGTCATTGTAGTCTATGGGTTCTTCAATTACATTGAGCTGGTTTCTGACATGCTGTTCCTTCTTTTTCCGTGGTGTATTTCTGTATTGTTTTAGGGATTCACCATAGTGAAGGCGTACAGTAGGCTCAGGATTTCTCTCTCTTTGTCTCTCTCTCTCCCTTTGTTTCTCAATCTCTCTCTCTCTCTCTCTCTCTCTCTCTCTCTCTCTCTCTCTGCCTATAACGCAGACCCAGCCACATGGTCACAGGCTCTGGTTAAACTTGCTCAAGTTAAGGAATCGTAGAGTTGTTTGAACTAGTGCGACAGAGGAGGTAGAGATTCTGTAGCCAGCATTGTGTCATCGTTCAATATTGACAGATGATGGCTCCTGTCAGCACATTTCAAACTATTTCACTCAACCTTTCACTCAACCGTCTTCTGATGTTGCGTACTGTGTACGAAGGTTATCTGACAAACACTGAAACATGTTGTTTCAACTAAATATCATTAAGTAACTGGTTCCACAGCCTATTTTTTTCTCACTTTTCAGTCAAAGTGTTACCTGAACTTAAACATTTTTGTTGGTCCAAACATAAAAAAACGTATGGAAAATGTTGTCAACTTGAAATTATGTGTTTCCTCAAATTGCCTAATAGGTTCATTCAATTAGAAATTAGTATTTGGACATGATACCTAAAAAAAGGCTGTGAAACTGATTACACACACACAGTGCCTTTAACATACAACATTTTAATTGACATATTTGGCCCTTGTATTGCTACACTTTGCAGGTATGTTAAAAGTACACACAAAATGTTATTTATCATAGGGATTAAGGAGTAATATTAATTAAAACAGAGTAATATGCCCCACCAATAAAAGACAACTATACAGAAAAAAACGAGTTGCTTAAATAATAAATCAAATCAATGAAGACAGAATGGTGAAATTAAGTGATAGTTGACACAGACATAGTGGCATAGCAGGAAGGTTGGAATGCCATGACCCAAGAGGTAGTGAGTTCAAATCCCGGATGAGGACATATTGAATAATAATTATTGTATAAATTAATATGCCCAGTGTCAAATACATGAATGAGCATATTAGACAATGAATCAACATATTAGACAAACACATCAGTTTAAATTGACTGCATTTTACGCCAAACTTTTCTCAAGATTAAGCTTTTTAAAATTCAGGTAACACTTAAATAAACTGAGTGCAAAAAGTAAATACAATTTGAGTGAGAAACTTTGATCAAATTTTAGCCATTCATCTGAAACGTTCGGTTAAAAGAGGCGGTGAAAGTTCTCTACAGTAATATGAGCGAGAATGTGTTGTGAAATGAACCTCGTGGGAGGTGTGCGCTTCAGCAATCCCAATTTCAATACAACCCCTTTTTTAATCAAAGATGAAAAATGACCCCTCCTATACGAGAACGCACCCTGTTCAATAGCCTTCCTTGGTTTTATAATCAAGCCTGTGGAGCTGTGAGAGCTGCAACATTGTTTTACTAGGACACAGACAAGAGGTTGAATGATTCATGTTTGATTCAGGTACAGTGGATTGCAGGCTCTACACACAAAAAGAGGAGGGTGGAGGACAGGAGTTATCAATATCGTATAGATCGTGGTCATTTCTTTGATCGACATAGAGCTTTTCAGGTATGAACAGGCCATAAGTGAGTCAGTAAAGCCTGGTATATTTAAAAAAAAAAAAACATTTAGATCCAGCTACGACAACAACAACCCAGGTGGTACCAGAGAGCAATTAACTCATTTTCTGTGCTGTGTTTTCTGTGTAATTACTAAAGCACTGTGCTTCAATGGAGATCGATGGCCGACTGAGAGGCGGAGGGGAGTCTGTGGGGAAATATGGAGCGCAAACGTTCTCCCTAAGCACAGCTGCCTTCCTAAACCACCACATATGAAATGCCACAGCAACATGTTCCTCACATTCAAAGCAGCCTAGCTTCTAGGTGGAGAAAAGCGCTAGGTGTGGCGACTGGTGAGCCCCACGACAGTGAGTGAATGTTTCCGTTATGAAAGGCTTTGCTCTAGGAAGGTCACTCTGGGCTGTAGGCTGGCAGCTCATAACATAATAGAATGGGTTTAGCGTCTGTCTGTCTGTCTGTCTGTCTGTCTGTCTGTCTGTCTGTCTGTCTGTCTGTCTGTCTGCAGGAGCAGGGAGGAGTGACGGTTGTGAATATTCACTGGCACCAATTCAACATAAATATTACAGTGAATAGAGACTTGGCAGACAGTGTGAGGATATATTTTCAGACCTGCTGAAACTGCAAAATGCAGTTGAGGTTTCAGGTTTTGAGTAAATATGAATTCCTAAACAAGGCTGGATGCCAGGCACCATTTATTCAACTAGACTGGTGTGTGTCCCGGAGGGGGTCGAGGCCGCTTGTGTAATAGCCAAACACAGGAGGACATGTCCTGGTGACCGGCTGACCGTAGATCTGGTGTTAGCCAAATACAGGAGGACATGTCCTGGTGACCGGCTGACCGTAGATCTGGTGTTAGCCAAATACAGGAGGACATGTCCTGGTGACCGGCTGACTGTAGATCTGGTGTTAGCCAACTACAGGAGGACATGTCCTGGTGACTGGCTGACCGTAGATCTGGTGTTAGCCAAATACAGGAGGTCATGTCCTGGTGACTGGCTGACTGTAGATCTGGTGTTAGCCAAACACAGGAGGACATGTCCTGGTGACTGGCTGACCGTAGATCTGGTGTTAGCCAAATACAGAGGAGCAATCAATAACTGACTCATTTCTACCTTTCACACTCTCTCTCTCTCTCTCTCTCTCTCTCTCTCACACACACACACACACACACACACACACACACACACACACACACACACACACACACACACACACACACACACACACACACACACACACATTGACACCCACATAACCACACACACACACACATTCCCACACATGTCCTATCTCTCCGCAGGGAGACCTGGAAGATGAAAGAGGGAGTGAGACAAGTGGTTGTCTTGTAAGCGATGGAGCGATACAATGGTTGACAGAGAGGTAGAAGCCAGGTCAATGTGTGGAAAAGCCTGAGGCTCCGTGTGACAGACCCGATCAATGAGACAAGAAGGAACGGCTTTCTATCCTAGCCTCATCAGCAACAACCAACCATCCAAAAAGCTTGAGTGCAATACCTGGGGCAAAGGCGAACTTTAACTCTCAATTTGGCTCTTCCAACTGGATCTTGGCTAACCATAAGCAGTTCGATTTGTGCTCAAAGTACATGTTTATAGGTCACAAAATGCAAATAACCGAATCTGCGGAAATCTCTCCATTTGTATCCAAAAGATACTATCTGGTTAGTTGAGCCAAAGGGGTAAGTTGAGCCACCCTTGTTTAAAGGGAACCATACACAAAATTATTAATTTGACCAAATATTTTGGAAGAGGTCATCATTTCATAGAGTCTGTGATGGAAGAAAACACATGGAAAAATTGGGAAGCGGGTTAGGCTTGACTTTATCTAAACCAAAGTAGATACTTTTAAGGTTGTTCTATACATCAGTTGGGATCTCTATAAGGTCTTCAACACATAGCATGAAAGTGCATCCTTGTAACTGTGTGGGCTAATATAGTCCAAATGTTTGCCTTGGGTAAGTTGAACCAATGGCCATGGGGTAAGTTGAATCAATAGTCAATGGCAAGTTGAGCAAATTTGAGCCCAATTGAGCAAGTTGAGCAAATTGAAGTGTTTTCTTCTCAGGCATAATGCAAGGCATTATTTCTGGTATATGAGATAACAGCAGGGCCAGGCCTATGTTAAAAGTGTTGAAAAAGTACTGCAGTGTCAGCTGTGCCACCAGAGACTCTGGGTTCGAGCCTAGGCTCTGTCGTAACCGGCCACGACCGGGAGGTCCGTGGGGCGACGCACAATTGGCCTAGCGTCATCCGGGTTAGGGAGGGCTTGGCCGGTAGGATGCGCGCTGTGTTAAGAAGCAGTGCGGCTTAGTTGGGTTTTGTATCGGAGGACGCATGACCTTCAACCTTCGTCTCTCCCGAGCCCGTACGGGAGTTGTAGCGATGAGACAAGATAGTAGCTACTAAAACAATTGGATACCACAAAATTGGGGAGAAAAAGTGTTGAAAAAGTACAAAGTGTTTGTAAGGTGTTAAGTCTGTGTTAAAAGATGCTTAAAGGTGCAATATGCAGAAATCACTCTGCCTTTTCCTGGTTGCAAAAATTCTAATAGTTTGCCTAATATCAGTTTATGTAACAAAACAAGCAATGCATACTGTAGATAATCATTGTACCATCTAAACCGCTGTGAAATATATTTTAAATTACCAAAGCTATTGTATTTTCATAAAACCTACAATACATAAAGTAAAAGACACAAAAGCGAAACTTAAGAAAGGAAGCATAGAAAGTTGTGCCAAAAGACAAAGCTTTCAAAACTGCAATGTTTACATGAATTCTGATTATGTCCAGGGATACACAACATCCTGAAATATATGTAGATATCTTTGTTAGAGTTGAATACTACTCAACTTATCCCACTTTCCCCAAATGCAGTTTCCATGTTTAAACTTTCATGGATTTACAGTAATCTGGACGATCAAACAAAGCTGGTAGGCTGACCCAGAATGGGGTGTGCAGTTGTTCATTTGAAAATAGCTCAGAGCTGTAAGCAACTTAGAGAAATGTCATAACTTAGTAATTGCCCCATGTTCATCAACATTGCAGCAAATCTTTCTCCACCAGTAAAAATGCATGATAAAGATTTGTGAAGATCATCCACATACCCAACTAGGTAACTACAATACAGGACAATTAGCTCAAACCAAATTAAAACGACATGCAAGACAATAAGTGCATGATAAAGACACACATCTCTCTTTCTCCTTTGTTTGGTCTGAGCAGATCACATTAATTACATAAACAGGTTTTTCTGCTGAACCTAACAAGCAGGCGGTTCCTGAGGGCTGGAGACAAACACACCACTAAAAGTGAAAATCAATATAGGTCGTTCAATTCTCTCACCCTTCATTCCAGCATGGATGAATAGAAGCTGTGAGAGATGGGAGTGTGGCTGAGAGGCGCATCAGTGTCCTTAGCTGTCTACTAGGCAGGGAGCATTGCTGACATTGTCCCCAAATGATTCAATTGTCAGCAATCAAGATTTCCAAGAGTGTGCAAAGCTGTCATCAAGGCAAAGGGTGGCTACTTTGAAGGATCTCAAATCTCAAATATATTTTGATTTGTTTTACACTTATTTTGGTTACTACATGCTTCCATATGTGTTATTTCAGAGTTTTGATATCTTCACTATTATTCTACAATGTAGAAAATAGTAAAAAATTAAGAAAAACCCTTGAATGAGTAGGTGTGTCCAAACTTTTGACTGGTACTGTATAACTGTCAAAATACAGAAATCATCTCCACATGATGCAAGATAGTTTTGGGGTGGAATTTTCAGTTAAAAGCAAGCAGCTAAATAGTCCTGTAAACAGAATGAAAAAGAAGCTTAACATCACTGTCAAACGAAGTTGAAGTAGAGCATAGTGCTCTAAAATGAACATTTCATGCCAGCAGATTAGTCTGTGTAAAATAACACGATTGTCTCGCCTCCTAAGGGTTTTTGTATGTTAGTTAAACATTTCGAGAGTGTAGGCTCTGTCAGCATGATGCTCAACTGCTTTCATTCATGAAAACATCACACCAGTCAACAATTGAGTGTGGAAGTTGCCAAGTCTGTGTTTCTATGGTCAAAAATCATCCTATGATATTTGCAAACACGGTGTTTGATATTTTCCACATCTGTGTGTATTCCACTATTATAGTAGCATCCCCTGTGTTCTTCTTATTTCCGGGGGAATCAGTCTTTGAGGGATTCATGCAGGGTTTGTTGCTTCATGGTATTTGAAACATCAGTCGTGCAGTGAGAGGAATTGAATGATATCCACTGTAAGACTAATGGTCTTAGTCTAATTGGGAGTCTGCGAATAAAAGCAAACGTAATGGGGGTGGCAGGTAGCCTAGCGCTTAAGAGCATTGGGCCAGTAACTGAAAGGTCGCTAGTTTGAATCCCCGAGCCGACTAAGTGAAAAATCTGTTTATGTGCTCTTAAGCAAGGCACTTAACCCCAATTGCTCCAGGGTCGCCGTCAATAATGGCTGATCCCTGGCCGTGACCCTACTCTCCGAAGGTGTCTCAGGGGGAGTGGGATATGCTGAAAACTCATTTCCAAACCACACATAATTCACACTTGAATGTGTGAAATAGGACAAATGTAAGCACCCACCCACCAATGAAGTGGGGTGTTTTCACACAAACTGCAGCGCATGTGGCAATTATCTATGTCTATGCCGCTTGTAGCTGCTGCTACACAGATCAACTCCCTCTCATCTTCTAGAAACCATATCCGATGCGTGGAAACAAGCCATCGTTCGCTCACACAGAAGCAGACACATGCAGCCCTGTTTGAAAGACAGGGTGATCTGGCATAATAAGCGCCATTAAGATGGAAATTACAGAATGCCTTCTCACACACTTAAACACACATACGAGTGTGCATGAAGGTACACACACATTAATGGGCTGTGTAGGTTACCTGTAATGGCGTGTGTCTCTGAGAACTCTGTTGCTGGGTATCCTCTCACTCTCTCTCTGGTTGAAGGCATACAGTTTGTACGGGTCCTGGCCTGGTTTCCAACGCCTGGCGTTGAGGTAGTTCTTCTCTTCAAACTCTTCCAGGAGGTCGTCCCATTCTGCCTCTGAGATCTGAAACGAAACACATTCCACTCATCACACAAGCCCCACTGTAAACAACTTGCTGGGGTAGAGTTCACTTTAGAAACTGCAAGAACAGCAGCGTCCAACTGTGGAATTTGTGCTGTAAGCTGATGTTCAGCTTCTTTGCTTGACATGAAATGAGGTTTACACTGTCATAAACATAACAATTGATGGCAGCATTTTGGCAAGACCCCATCCTCATAATAACTCTTCAACATAATGACAACAACCATAGAGACAAACAGGGTACGCAGACGATGCACACACACCTCTGAATTTGCTGGTGCAGAATCTGGAGGGCGTATCAATTCTAGTTTAATAAAACCCTCTTTTGTGCAGCGGCAGCAGATTGAAATCACCCATAAACTGGAGCCTCTTCCATATTTCCTGTTATTATTTTCTGTTTTGTTTTGCTGATGTGCCAGATTCTCCAGCTCCAGCCATTTGGGCTGATGGGAACCAGAGGTCTATACTCCCACCAGCCTGGATGATGCTGGTGATTAACAAGCTAGCAGGTTGCTAGTTTCTCCCCTGATGACAGTTTGAATGGAGCCTAATGAAAAATCCTCAACACGCACTCGCAAATACACACACACACGCACACGCACACACACACAAACACACTTATCCCACTGCAGGCCCACAGTAGAGGCAGGCAGCAGGGGGGGGGGTTCTGGGTGAAGCCTTCATGTCCCCACAGCCTGCTGGCTAACAAAAGGCAGCCGACATTGTGACTGAAGGCCCATGAATCACTGCCTGCTGATGCTGAGTGATTAAATCTGATGTCCATGCAATGCGGCAGCGCCAGGGTAATTGTTGGCCTTCTAGACAATAACACAGCCTACAATGTTCCCTGGCTTATGTCTTTTTGCATCAATACTCCAGAAACTTAATCCACCTTCAGGAAGGACCTGCTGGAGGTTGTGGCAAGGACTTGGCTCTCTGTTTTTACAAATGATATTTTATCTTATTAAGCAGAACGACAGAATCGTGTAGTCCTCAGGTGAAACTCGGGGGAGATACAGCTAGCCTGAGGGAGCCATACTGATGGGAATTCTACTAGGCTTTTCTTTTATGGTGTGCTTGTTTGTGTCTTTTACACCTGGCGAAGAGAATCCGCTCAAGGTCCTGTGGATTCATTATATTTACCAGACTTGTCTCCCTGAGCAATTTTATTGCACCTAACATGCCTTCTCAATGTCTCTTCCTAAGAAGGGCGGCAGGGTAGCTTAGTGGGTAGAGTGTTGGACTAGTAACCAGAAGGTTGCAAGTTCAAACCCCCGAGCTGACAAGGTGAGAAGCTGGCCCTGAGCAGGCAGTTACAGGCAGGACCCACTGTTCCTAGGCCGTCATTGAAAATAAGATTTTTTTCTTAACTGACTTGCCTAGTTAAATAAAGGTCAAATAAAAAATACACAAACAGACATTCAACAAATGACCTCCGGAAACAGGAATCATGCAATAGCGTCAAAAAACAGCATTGTCTTATTAAACGGCACAAAACAACCAAGGATCCTATTCATTTCTCTGACATGACTGGTGGCCTCACAATAGGAAGGGCAGTATTCATGTCAAACACAGGTGGATTAAATGGTAATGATATTTCTTTGCTCGTAAGAAGGATCATTTCGCGAGACAAAGCCATTGAGGAGACGATGCAGTAGATAGAAGGGGGTGGGGTTCAAACCTAAATGAGGCGATACAAGGGCACATGGCAATGACCACTGAGCCACGGGATGGCAGCTCACATCAGCTCCTCTGTCTTAACTGGCCAAGCTAATTATTCCCAGAGGACACTGCTGGCCGGTGAGAGGAGACTGAGAAGAGAGGGGAGAGAACAGGGGACAGAGAACCCGGGAAGCGGTGAGAAAGGAAAGAGAACCGGGGAGAATAGGGGAGATACTAGATGAGGGAGGACTACGGTGAAGACGTGGGGCGTCCTCCCCTCATTAGGAGGACAGTAATGAGTCGTTAGGGTCCACTATTTGTCCGTCCACCCGTGCGGTGGATGAATTCCCTCTTAAGCACACTGCTGTCTTTCAAGGCCTTTTCAGTCTGGCGGGAGATGTCATGCCCTGCCACTTTATAAGAATCACAACAGCGTCCTCCAAGCCGGTAATAGAGGTGGCTAATTGCAGATGTCTGTTTCTGAAGATAGACTGCTTAGCATGATAATGGCTACAGTGCAGCAGCGTTCGTATAACTTAGACCAGATGTCTGGGAGGGCTCCCTGGTAAAACAGTCTGTTTCTTTATGTTATACATTTCCCACACTAAAAGTTGATGTAGTAAAAGGGGCTTATGTGTGCAATACTAGATGTTGAAATCGGTTTTCTTTTTTTAATAATCTCTACCGTTGTATGAAGTTATCTGAATGTATTAAAATGCAACTCCCCAAAAAGCTCCAGAAAAACATTGACACATCACCAATTAATCCTTTGCCTTCAGAGTTTTTCTCAGAGTTACGATGGTTGACAGCTGAATCCACAGAGGAAATGCTAATCTGGTGCTCACATATTCACTTTGTCATCTCCAGCACAGTGCCACTGTCACCCCATGATGCCACCAATCTGGGGAAAGTTATTGTGTTTTATCAGGGAGGGAACATGGCCCAGGCAGCAAACAGAATTCAATTATAATTGGACAACACAGAAAATCTGCCTGCAAATCGATCTGTCACAACAAGGTTGAGCGGCTTGAGCCTCAATTTCAGAGCGCAATAAGTGCAAATCTCAATGGTCCCTAGCAGCCCACCAAAGGTCCTTTACTCAAGAAAGAACCGGGCGAGCCTCAAGATTGGAATTCCCCTGGTCTGCCAAGCAAGGCAAGTCCTCCAGAAATACCCCTGTCTTTGGTCCAGTCATCATCACTCTGCCTTTGCCTCTCCTCGGTTGTTAAGACAGGAAAGCCAGGCAGGCAGCCACCAGAGAGCCAGGTTTCATGTGGAGGATATTGCAGCCTAATTGGACATGATACCTTGGTGGAAGGAGAGAGGGAGGGAGTGAGGAAAGGAAGGAACGAGTGAGGGTTGGTAAGATACACCGCGACAGAGTTGCGCGACATTTTAACCCCCAGCAGTTAGGGGTGCTCCCCAGACAGGGAAGTGTGTCTTAATGAGTTGTGGATGACAGAGGGAGCTGTAATTGGATCCTAATACCCCCCCCCCCCCCTCCCCTGTGTCTCGGCATGTGTGTTTGTGTATGTTGGTCCTATTCCTAGACCCCTTAACTCAACCACCGCAACACGTCTTACCCAACAGAGATAACCAAAGGAAAACTGTAGCAGGGGGAATCTCATCATAGTCTGTCTATGGTCTTGGTGGTACCACAGGAGGTGCACATGCCTAGTTACAGTATCAAAGCTATGGGGTAGTAATTGCACGGCCTCCTTTGACTCCTAGCCAGGTAATGAGATTACCCCCAGCAGCTCATTTACAGATCTCTGTCTGTCTCGTCTCAGATGTGATGTTCAGGACTGCACAGCACACACACAGACAAAGACACACACACAGGGATATTTATTATTAGAAGTCCACATGGTGGTATAATTCAGAGCTGGGGGTCATAGCTCATAAACCAGCGAATGATAAAGTACAAATCAGTGCCAAGGCCGAGCTGGAGGCCCAGACACCAATAACATTAAGAGGGTGTGGACACTCCAGCCCAATAACACACATCCTGCATGGTTAATTTTTCCCTGAGACCGACAGGCTCATTTATCATCCCACTGGTCCACACATTAGGCCTAATGCCTCAGCCCTTTACACCATAATAATCATAATGTGTCATCATCTCCAATCTTCATTGTTGTTTCTCTGATGTCATCAGAGAGAAAGAGAAAGAGAGAGAGAGAGAGAGAGAGAGAGAGAGAGAGAGAGAGAGAGACACAGAGAGAGACACAGAGAGAGACACAGAGAGAGATTTGTCATGTTTTTATTATTTTGGAACTGTGTGTTTACTGCTAAATAAGATTGTTTTTCACTTTTGTTTATTATCTAGTTCACATACTTTGGCAATGTTAACATATGTTTCCCATGCCAAAAAAAAACCTTAAATTGAATTGAAACAATTGAAAGGGAGATATAATAAAGTGCCTGGGCATGGTGCATGGTGGGTAAATGATAGATGTGTGTTTGGTCCAATGTAGGTGTAGTTTCTGTCCCCCTGGGTATCACAGAAACAGTCAGTCATTATGACAGGCAGAAGCAGCCCTGACCTGTAGAATGTTAACACATCCCTCTTGCAGTAGACAGCCCATTCATTTTTCAACTTCCAGGTCAGGGTTAGCACAGTGTGCCGAGGTGATTTCATAGGGAGGGGAAATGTTCTTCTGTGTGATGTGTTCTCGTCCCTGTACTGGAGGGTAAACAGAGAAATACAGAGGAGTATGGGTAGAGGCATTGGATTGTCAAATTTTGCTTGCGCAACACAAAATACAATTCATTGGATTTTTCATACAGTCGGTGTGACTCGAAAGCCTCATCTGTATCTGTGATTTATACAGTGTAGGCCAAAGTAATCCTCCTTCTCCTAGTCATTTACAAAATAGCCTCCAATACCCTACTCAACAAATTGGATGCAGTCTATCACAGTGCCGTACGTTTTGTCACCAAAGCCCCATATACTACCCACCACTGCGACCTGTATGCTCTAGTTGGCTGGCCCTCGCTTCATACTCGTCGCCAAACCCTCTGGCTCCAGGTCATCTACCAGACCCTGCTAGGTAAAGTCCCGCCTTATCTCTGATCGCTGGTCACCATAGCTGCACCCACCCGAAGCACGAGCTCCAGCAGGTATATCTCACTTGTCACCCCCAAAGCCAATTCTTCCTTTGGCCGCCTCTCCTTCCAGTTCTCTGCTGCCAATGACTTGAACGAACAACAAAAATCTCTGAAACTGGAAACACATCTCCCTCACTAGCCTTAAGCACCAGCTGTCAGAGCAGCTCACAGATCACTGCACCTGTACATAGCCAATCTATAAATAGCCCAAACAACTCCCTCTTCCCCTACTGTATTTATTTATTTATTTTTGCTTCTTTGCACACCAGTATTTCTCTTTTGCACACTCATCTACCGTCGAATCTACCATTCCAGTGTTTTAATTGCTGTATTGTATTTACTTCGCCACCACGGCCTATTTATTGCCTTTACCTCTTATCTCACCTGATTTGCTGACATTGTATATAGACGTATTTTTCTACTGTATTATTGACTGTATGTTTGTTTTACTCCATGTGTAACTCTGTGTTGTTATATGTGTCGAACTGCTTTGCTTTATCTTGACCAGGTCACAATTGTAAATGAGAACTTGTACTCAACTTACCTACCTGGTTAAATAAAGGTGAAATAAAATAAATCAAATTAAAATAAATCAAATAAAAAGTCACTGCCCTTGTCGAGGGCCACATTGATTCAAGGTGGAAAAACAAGATACTTGGAAATGGTATCATTGCATCATCATCATGAATTGTTCTAATAATTTGTACTTTGTTTGACTTCTGTTGTCCTTCTCTTCATTTCTTATTTGGTGCTACTGTAGCCAATGTTTATTTAGCCCAACACTGCAGAGCAGGGGTGTGTCAATACTGGTGACAAGACTATCTTATAAAGGACGGAACACAATCAGGTAAATCAGCAGTCATCAACAAAGAGTGAAAAAAGGGACTTTTACAACGACCATCTTTTACATTGTTTTCTGGTTGCACCAATCTATCTCTGTCTAATGCTTCCTCTCTTTTTCAATGGGTAATGTTGGAATGGTGCTTGCCGCAATACAGGGTGGAGAAAACACAGTCAGTCATATGAATCATTGCAGCAGTGGGAGGAGAGCAAGAGGACGTGATATTGGTCTGGCAGCTGTTACATGGAATATGCTGTTTTCTGCGCGTGTGTGTGTGTGTGTGTGTGCGTGTACATATACAGTTGAAGTCGTAAGTTTACATACACTTAGGTTGGAGTATTAAAACTCGTTTTGCAACAACTCCACAAATTTCTTGTTAACAAACTATAGTTTTGGCAAGTCGGTCAGGACATCTACTTTGTGCATGGCACAAGTAATTTTTCCAACAATTGTTTACAGACAGATTATTTCACTTATAATTCACTGTATCACAATTCCAGTGGATCAGAAGTTTACATACACTAAGTTGACTGTGCCTTCAAACAGCTTGGAAAATTCCAGAAAATGATGTCATGGCTTTAGAAGCTTCTGACTAATTACCTGTACCTGTGGATGTATTTCAAGGCCTACCTTCAAACTCAGTGCCTCTTTGCTTGACAGCATGGGAAAATCAAAAGAAATCAGCCAAGACCAAGACATAATTTTTTTTTGTAGACCTCCACGTCTGGTTCATCCTTGGGAGCAATTTCCAAACGCCTGAAGGTACCACGTTCATCTGTACAGATGATGAACGTACTTTGGTGCAAAAAGTGCAAATCAATCCCAGAACAACAGCAAAGTACCTTGTGAAGATGCTGGAGGAAACAGGTACAAAAGTATCTATATCCACAGTAAAACGAGTCCTATATCGACATAACCTGAAAGGTCACTCAGCAAGGAAGAAGCCACTGCTCCAAAACCGACATAAAGAAGCCAGACTACGATTTGCATTCATTCTCTCTACTATTATTCTGACATTTCACATTCTTAAAATAAAGTGGTGGTCCTAACTAACATAAGACACTGAATTTCTACTAGGATTAAATGTCAGGAATTGTGAAAAACTGAGTTTAAATGTATTTGGCTAAGGTGTATGTAAACTTCTGACTTCAACTGTATGTGTCAAAAGCATGTCTAAATGTGGAAGGAGGTCAAGTATAAATCAAAGCAAACATAAATAGGCTATTTGAGTGCTCCCTGAGCAGGCCTCCTTTCCGGGAACAGACAAGTGCTTTTTATCGCCAACGCACACACATTATATCTATTTTCACGTATCCATCATACCTTGTACCAAAGCATAATGGCATTTGAACATCCAACGGTTCCCTACATATAATATAAATAACTCTCTCAGTCCCATATCTCAATTCCCATGCAAATCAAATGGGTGAGTATAAAGTGAATCATTTGTTTGTCATTTAATTTTGTCACTGTAGCAGTGGAAACCCGTATCTCCGGGGCTAAGTGGGTCTAGCTCCAACATGCTGAAGAAGTGGAGCAAAAAATAAATAATCAACAACCGCATTTGAGGTACACAGCACTGGAAGCGATTTTGATCAATCGCATCTAAACCATACTGTATGAAAGCTGAGCCGGCCGATGTTTCTATTAAATATTCACTTTGATTCCCTTTTTGCTTTTTTTGCATTTGGCGTCTGGAGAAAACAACCTCTCCATTTTTTTAACCAGCATAAACACACCAAATGTGTTTGTCAGAGAGTTTGACTCTTGCCTCTTTTGATCACTGAGGCACTGGGGTTTAGCAGGACTACTAAGGTTCTGTGTTCTGGTTGACAACTTGTTGACTTCGCCATGATTGGCTGCTGCATGTGGTCCACTTGAAATGAATGGAAATGGAAATTGGATGTATGGAGTGCAGATTTCTTACAGAAATACCATACTAATAAGTGAGTCATTTCTAACTAGTAACCCTGTGGGTGACTCCACTCCAGGGCAGGATGTACAGTATATAATGGTCCCTGTGCTGTGTTTCAAGCTGAATAGGCACCTAAGAGGCTACTTGAATCTAATTTTGTTAAGTTTAGAAAATCTATTCGGGGAGGGGGACATTGCGAACATAGCTGAATATCTGAGAGCCATGGAACATGTTCTCCTTTACTAAGGTCAAGAAAATGAAAAAAAAAACAATAAAAGCGCATCAAGGTTTCTACGGTAGAAATCCTCTCCCTGTTGCTGCCTGTCCTGCCACTGCATCCCGGGCTCCAAATTGAATTATAGAGCATGTCTTTCAAGCTGGGGGGACAATAAAGCAACAGAAAATTCCAGGTGCCCTCCCCCCTTCCAGCAGGCTTCAGAAGAACATCAGTGGTGAGATTATCAAAGCGGCTGCGGGCAACAGACCGAAAAACTAATAACTGGGGCGCTTCCTTGCCGGACACAGGTCTCTGAGTGTTATTTTGGTAGCTGGGAGAGAAATTGTCTGAAAGGCAATAAGCTGAATAGCCCCCATATTAACTAAATTCACACAAATGTGCCAGCACCCAGGCATCAAGATGTATAGACTTTGTGTGCCTCTAAATCCTTTTCATTATAACCTCAGATTCAGGCAGTGTTTGAGCTGAGCCTGAGTTGAGAGAAATCTGCTGGGCTTTCATAAAGTTAGAAGAAATATCCATATTTTTTCACTCTGGGAAAAAAAACCTGTTGATCACACAAAAGTAAAATGTTCATATTCAGCTATCCAATTGATAACACTTTTTCCTCTATACAAGAGAGGTGTAATAAACTATCATTTTATTACATGGCTATATACTGTGTATATACATTCTTAATCATCAAACAAACAACAACAATCCCTGAAGGTGAATTTCATTTTTCATTTTCTCTTGGCTTTAGTCTCAGGTTTGATTCATGTGTGAGGCCATCTACATGAATCATCTATGATGTAACTCTGCTCACAGACACACTATGAAAGCTCAATGTGTAACAGCGAACACTGCAGATTCTCAGCTCTAAAGCCATCCGCTTAACGGCCCCAATTTCTCAGGGAAATACCAAACGTGACAAGTTAGTTTATTCCCTTCACTTAGGTGTGTGATCCCTCTCCACTGTCAACATCTTCCTCACTGACTCAGGTTGAAATCAGACTCTTTCACATGAATGACTTCAAACAAAAAGAAGGTGGTACGTTCTCTTCTCTAAATGGTTTTATTTGCTCTTTGTCACTATTCTGTCTTTAGAACGTCACTCGCTCTGTCTAGCGCATTGCGAAATAGCTCTAGCAGCACTGACTAAATAAGATTGATGCCTCAATCCTTGGGAGATAAAGGTGAAAATTACAAATGTGCAGCAAAAGCAGACATATTCTAGGGAGAGCAAAAAACACATTGGTTACAACTGACAGCCCATTTAGAATAAATGTATATAATTTTTCCATAGTCTAGACAGAATCCCATCAGCCCTGTTTGAATGTTTCAGCATTTCAGCAGCAGCAGTGTTGTGCCATTACAATGCTGTATGGGTGGGAAAGTTATTATCAAGCAGGCAATATGTGTGTGTGTGTGTGTGTGTGTGTGTGTGTGTGTGTGTGTGTGTGTGTGTGTGTGTGTGTGTGTGTGTGTGTGTGTGTGTGTGTGTGTGTGTGTGTGTGTGTGTGTGTGTGTGTGTGTGTGTGTGTGTGTGTGTGTGTGTGTGTGTGTGTGTGTGTGCTTGCGTGCGTGCGTGCGTGCGTGCGTGTGCGTGCGTGCGTGTGTGTGTGTGTGTGCGTGCGTGTGTGTGTGAGGATGGTATGATTTATTGATCTGCTCCTCATAATAGGGGGAATAACTCCTCCGGGCATGGTAATGACTGCAAAACAGCCCTATCACAGCACTTAGCTAAGAGTAACAGTCTAACAGCCTCTGCTAAGGCAATTTCTTTCAATATCAAACTGGGAATTGCAAAATGATTAACACATATTAAATGAGGCGTGCTACTGTTTTTCTCTTTAACAGGAGATGGGTTTTGGGTAACACTTTGAGAGTAAATAATAAAAAGGACACTGCATATTTTGCTAAGTGTTTAAGCGTTTTCATAGTTCCTTCAGTCGATCCCATCCTGCTTGCCTAAGGCTTACAATAACACTCACTTTTTACACTTACTGTGCAAACACCACGTCAGAGAAAATGAGACCTTGTGCACAAGGACAGTGCCTCCTTTCAATGGCTACTCTACAACCACAAACACTCGATCCCTTCAAGATGACTCAATATCCCATAGTTTGACTCCATCCACAGTAATCCTAGCACATTCATATAACACCTACTGTACCAATCCTGAAGATGTGGTGCGGCAATCCTGACATGTAAAACATATTCATTCCCAGCTTCAGTCATTTTCATCCTCAGAACTCATTTTATTTCTCCCTCGTTGCTCTACTAGCAATGGGAAAAATAACAAAAATTCAATTTCATACGAGGTGGAAATGTGTCATTCCAATCATGTGGACGAGAGCATTCGGGAGTCATTGGCATTGTGATACAAAAGCTGAACACTGTGATTGGAACATCTGTCTTGTTTGTTCACCAGGTGAGAGTTACATTGGGAACAGACATGACATGAGAAATAACAGAGTTGTTGAGAGCTGGAGGAATGTAAGGTAGGTAAGGTAAGGTTATTTTATGACATAGAGGGAAAAATAGAAGAACCCAGTATGGCTGAGAACAACACACGCAAGTCTATGAGAATTGTTCTCCTGAAAACAACCATTGTGTGCTGTACATCCTACGAGTCATTTAAGTTTACAGTACAACTTAAAAACATAATAATGACCCAATTATCCTAAGGTTACATAGTAGTTAAGATTCTCCACACACAGCTCCAGGCGAGTCTCAACCACATGCCAAGCACCGTACAAACTTAAGCTTCAGAAAAGTGTGCTGCTGAAATGCCACACAAAAAGAGATGTAAGACGCATAATAAAAGCCTAGCGGCAGACAACTGATTCAGAAAAGAAAAGTATATCGTTGGGGATGAAAAGGCTGAGCGAGATCCCCTATGGGATCTGTGCTTTGTGCTGCACAAGCTTCCTCTGCAGAACAGCTCCCAATCTGCATCAGGAATAGCTCAAAGACCCCCAAAAGACAGAGCTTGAGGGGGAAGAGAAACTGCTGTGTTCTTCAAAGGAAGGATGAATCCATGCTCTGCTATAGATATCCTTAGGCAGTCTGCAGCTTTTATTGTTCACAAAGCAGCTAGGTAAACAAACC